>NW_026117518.1:0-25063 GCF_001640805.2 Lates calcarifer
GTGGCTGAGTTCTTAGTTTTGTCTTGTCCTGGTCAGATAGTGCAGATATTAAGCCATTCTGAGCTGAATAAGCCTCAAAACGCTGGGAAAAGCGCTTATTCACACACTAAGATTGTATACAGTGCACAAAAGAGGGAAAGGCTCTCCCGACAGGAAATTATGGCTTTCAACCATAATGCTTGTTTATTATAATAGAAATTAAAAAACTTTCATGTCCAAGTGGCTGTGTTCTTAGTTTGTCTTGTCCTGGTCAGATAGTGCAGTATTAAGCCATTCTGAGCTGAATAAGCCTCAAAACGCTGGGAAAAGCGCTTATTCACACACTAAGATTGTATACAGTGCACAAAAGAGGGAAAGGCTCTCCGACAGGAAATTATGGCTTTCATCATAATGGTTGTTTACTAATATTGTAAAGTAAGAAACTTTCATGTCCAAGTGGCTGAGTTCTTAGTTTGTCTTGTCCTGGTCAGATAGTGCCAGTATTAAGCCATTCTGAGCTGAATAAGCCTCAAAACGCTGGGAAAAGCGCTTATTCACACACTAAGATTGTATACAGTGCACAAAAGAGGGAAAGGCTCTCCCGACAGGAAATTATGGCTTTCAACCATAATGGCTTGTTTATTATAATAGAAATTAAAAACTTTCATGTCCAAGTGGCTGTGTTCTTAGTTTGTCTTGTCCTGGTCAGATAGTGCAGTATTAAGCCATTCTGAGCTGAATAAGCCTCAAAACGCTGGGAAAAGCGCTTATTCACACACTAAGATTGTATACAGTGCACAAAAGAGGGAAAGGCTCTCCCGACAGGAAATTATGGCTTTCAACCATAATGGTTGTTTATTATAATAGAAATTAAAAAACTTTCATGTCCAAGTGGCTGTGTTCTTAGTTTGTCTTGTCCTGGTCAGATAGTGCAGTATTAAGCCATTCTGAGCTGAATAAGCCTCAAAACGCTGGGAAAAGCGCTTATTCACACACTAAGATTGTATACAGTGCACAAAAGAGGGAAAGGCTCTCCCGACAGGAAATTATGGCTTTCAATCATAATGCGTTGTTTACTAATATTAGTAAAGTAAGAAAACTTTCATGTCCAAGTGGCTGTGTTCTTAGTTTGTCTTGTCCTGGTCAGATAGTGCAGTATTAAGCCATTCTGAGCTGAATAAGCCTCAAAACGCTGGGAAAAGCGCTTATTCACACACTAAGATTGTATACAGTGCACAAAAGAGGGAAAGGCTCTCCCGACAGGAAATTATGGCTTTCAACCATAATGCTTGTTTATTATAATAGAAATTAAAAAACTTTCATGTCCAAGTGGCTGTGTTCTTAGTTTGTCTTGTCCTGGTCAGATAGTGCAGTATTAAGCCATTCTGAGCTGAATAAGCCTCAAAACGCTGGGAAAAGCGCTTATTCACACACTAAGATTGTATACAGTGCACAAAAGAGGGAAAGGCTCTCCCGACAGGAAATTATGGCTTTCAACCATAATGCTTGTTTATTATAATAGAAATTAAAAAACTTTCATGTCCAAGTGGCTGTGTTCTTAGTTTGTCTTGTCCTGGTCAGATAGTGCAGTATTAAGCCATTCTGAGCTGAATAAGCCTCAAAACGCTGGGAAAAGCGCTTATTCACACACTAAGATTGTATACAGTGCACAAAAGAGGGAAAGGCTCTCCCGACAGGAAATTATGGCTTTCAACCATAATGGTTGTTTATTATAATAGAAATTAAAAAACTTTCATGTCCAAGTGGCTGTGTTCTTAGTTTGTCTTGTCCTGGTCAGATAGTGCAGTATTAAGCCATTCTGAGCTGAATAAGCCTCAAAACGCTGGGAAAAGCGCTTATTCACACACTAAGATTGTATACAGTGCACAAAAGAGGGAAAGGCTCTCCCGACAGGAAATTATGGCTTTCATCATAATGGTTGTTTACTAATATTGTAAAGTAAGAAACTTTCATGTCCAAGTGGCTGAGTTCTTAGTTTGTCTTGTCCTGGTCAGATAGTGCAGTATTAAGCCATTCTGAGCTGAATAAGCCTCAAAACGCTGGGAAAAGCGCTTATTCACACACTAAGATTGTATACAGTGCACAAAAGAGGGAAAGGCTCTCCCGACAGGAAATTATGGCTTTCAACCATAATGCTTGTTTATTATAATAGAAATTAAAAAACTTTCATGTCCAAGTGGCTGTGTTCTTAGTTTGTCTTGTCCTGGTCAGATAGTGCAGTATTAAGCCATTCTGAGCTGAATAAGCCTCAAAACGCTGGGAAAAGCGCTTATTCACACACTAAGATTGTATACAGTGCACAAAAGAGGGAAAGGCTCTCCCGACAGGAAATTATGGCTTTCAACATAATGCTTGTTTATTATAATAGAAATGTAAAAAACTTTCATGTCCAAGTGGCTGTGTTCTTAGTTTGTCTTGTCCTGGTCAGATAGTGCAGTATTAAGCCATTCTGAGCTGAATAAGCCTCAAAACGCTGGGAAAAGCGCTTATTCACACACTAAGATTGTATACAGTGCACAAAAGAGGGAAAGGCTCTCCCGACAGGAAATTATGGCTTTCAACATAATGGTTGTTTATTATAATAGAAATTAAAAAACTTTCATGTCCAAGTGGCTGTGTTCTTAGTTTGTCTTGTCCTGGTCAGATAGTGCAGTATTAAGCCATTCTGAGCTGAATAAGCCTCAAAACGCTGGGAAAAGCGCTTATTCACACACTAAGATTGTATACAGTGCACAAAAGAGGGAAAGGCTCTCCCGACAGGAAATTATGGCTTTCAACCATAATGGTTGTTTATTATAATAGAAAGTAAAAACTTTCATGTCCAAGTGGCTGTGTTCTTAGTTTGTCTTGTCCTGGTCAGATAGTGCAGTATTAAGCCATTCTGAGCTGAATAAGCCTCAAAACGCTGGGAAAAGCGCTTATTCACACACTAAGATTGTATACAGTGCACAAAAGAGGGAAAGGCTCTCCCGACAGGAAATTATGGCTTTCAACCATAATGGCTTGTTTATTATAATAGAAATTAAAAAACTTTCATGTCCAAGTGGCTGTGTTCTTAGTTTGTCTTGTCCTGGTCAGATAGTGCAGTATTAAGCCATTCTGAGCTGAATAAGCCTCAAAACGCTGGGAAAAGCGCTTATTCACACACTAAGATTGTATACAGTGCACAAAAGAGGGAAAGGCTCTCCCGACAGGAAATTATGGCTTTCAACCATAATGCTTGTTTATTATAATAGAAAGTAAAAAACTTTCATGTCCAAGTGGCTGTGTTCTTAGTTTGTCTTGTCCTGGTCAGATAGTGCAGTATTAAGCCATTCTGAGCTGAATAAGCCTCAAAACGCTGGGAAAAGCGCTTATTCACACACTAAGATTGTATACAGTGCACAAAAGAGGGAAAGGCTCTCCCGACAGGAAATTATGGCTTTCAACATAATGGTTGTTTACTAATATTGTAAAGTAAGAAACTTTCATGTCCAAGTGGCTGAGTTCTTAGTTTGTCTTGTCCTGGTCAGATAGTGCAGTATTAAGCCATTCTGAGCTGAATAAGCCTCAAAACGCTGGGAAAAGCGCTTATTCACACACTAAGATTGTATACAGTGCACAAAAGAGGGAAAGGCTCTCCCGACAGGAAATTATGGCTTTCAACCATAATGCTTGTTTATTATAATAGAAATTAAAAAACTTTCATGTCCAAGTGGCTGTGTTCTTAGTTTGTCTTGTCCTGGTCAGATAGTGCAGTATTAAGCCATTCTGAGCTGAATAAGCCTCAAAACGCTGGGAAAAGCGCTTATTCACACACTAAGATTGTATACAGTGCACAAAAGAGGGAAAGGCTCTCCCGACAGGAAATTATGGCTTTCAATCATAATGGTTGTTTACTAATATTGTAAAGTAAGAAACTTTCATGTCCAAGTGGCTGAGTTCTTAGTTTGTCTTGTCCTGGTCAGATAGTGCAGTATTAAGCCATTCTGAGCTGAATAAGCCTCAAAACGCTGGGAAAAGCGCTTATTCACACACTAAGATTGTATACAGTGCACAAAAGAGGGAAAGGCTCTCCCGACAGGAAATTATGGCTTTCAACCATAATGGCTTGTTTATTATAATAGAAATTAAAAAACTTTCATGTCCAAGTGGCTGTGTTCTTAGTTTGTCTTGTCCTGGTCAGATAGTGCAGTATTAAGCCATTCTGAGCTGAATAAGCCTCAAAACGCTGGGAAAAGCGCTTATTCACACACTAAGATTGTATACAGTGCACAAAAGAGGGAAAGGCTCTCCCGACAGGAAATTATGGCTTTCAACCATAATGGTTGTTTACTTATAATAGTAAAGTAAAAAACTTTCATGTCCAAGTGGCTGTGTTCTTAGTTTGTCTTGTCCTGGTCAGATAGTGCAGTATTAAGCCATTCTGAGCTGAATAAGCCTCAAAACGCTGGGAAAAGCGCTTATTCACACACTAAGATTGTATACAGTGCACAAAAGAGGGAAAGGCTCTCCCGACAGGAAATTATGGCTTTCATCATAATGGTTGTTTACTAATATTGTAAAGTAAGAAACTTTCATGTCCAAGTGGCTGTGTTCTTAGTTTGTCTTGTCCTGGTCAGATAGTGCAGTATTAAGCCATTCTGAGCTGAATAAGCCTCAAAACGCTGGGAAAAGCGCTTATTCACACACTAAGATTGTATACAGTGCACAAAAGAGGGAAAGGCTCTCCCGACAGGAAATTATGGCTTTCAACCATAATGCTTGTTTACTATAATAGAAATTAAGAAACTTTCATGTCCAAGTGGCTGTGTTCTTAGTTTGTCTTGTCCTGGTCAGATAGTGCAGTATTAAGCCATTCTGAGCTGAATAAGCCTCAAAACGCTGGGAAAAGCGCTTATTCACACACTAAGATTGTATACAGTGCACAAAAGAGGGAAAGGCTCTCCCGACAGGAAATTATGGCTTTCAACCATAATGCTTGTTTATTATAATAGAAATTAAAAAACTTTCATGTCCAAGTGGCTGTGTTCTTAGTTTGTCTTGTCCTGGTCAGATAGTGCAGTATTAAGCCATTCTGAGCTGAATAAGCCTCAAAACGCTGGGAAAAGCGCTTATTCACACACTAAGATTGTATACAGTGCACAAAAGAGGGAAAGGCTCTCCCGACAGGAAATTATGGCTTTCAACCATA
The DNA here is from genome assembly GCF_001640805.2 of Lates calcarifer. Taxonomy (NCBI): domain Eukaryota; kingdom Metazoa; phylum Chordata; class Actinopteri; family Centropomidae; genus Lates; species Lates calcarifer. Next base: position 5,174 of record NW_026117518.1, read on the forward strand.
ATGGCTTGTTTATTATAATAGAAATTAAAAAACTTTCATGTCCAAGTGGCTGTGTTCTTAGTTTGTCTTGTCCTGGTCAGATAGTGCAGTATTAAGCCATTCTGAGCTGAATAAGCCTCAAAACGCTGGGAAAAGCGCTTATTCACACACTAAGATTGTATACAGTGCACAAAAGAGGGAAAGGCTCTCCCGACAGGAAATTATGGCTTTCATCCATAATGCTTGTTTACTAATATTGTAAAGTAAGAAACTTTCATGTCCAAGTGGCTGTGTTCTTAGTTTGTCTTGTCCTGGTCAGATAGTGCAGTATTAAGCCATTCTGAGCTGAATAAGCCTCAAAACGCTGGGAAAAGCGCTTATTCACACACTAAGATTGTATACAGTGCACAAAAGAGGGAAAGGCTCTCCCGACAGGAAATTATGGCTTTCAACATAATGCTTGTTTATTATAATAGAAATGTAAAAAACTTTCATGTCCAAGTGGCTGTGTTCTTAGTTTGTCTTGTCCTGGTCAGATAGTGCAGTATTAAGCCATTCTGAGCTGAATAAGCCTCAAAACGCTGGGAAAAGCGCTTATTCACACACTAAGATTGTATACAGTGCACAAAAGAGGGAAAGGCTCTCCCGACAGGAAATTATGGCTTTCAACCATAATGCTTGTTTATTATAATAGAAATTAAAAAACTTTCATGTCCAAGTGGCTGTGTTCTTAGTTTGTCTTGTCCTGGTCAGATAGTGCAGTATTAAGCCATTCTGAGCTGAATAAGCCTCAAAACGCTGGGAAAAGCGCTTATTCACACACTAAGATTGTATACAGTGCACAAAAGAGGGAAAGGCTCTCCCGACAGGAAATTATGGCTTTCAACCATAATGGTTGTTTATTATAATAGAAATTAAAAAACTTTCATGTCCAAGTGGCTGTGTTCTTAGTTTGTCTTGTCCTGGTCAGATAGTGCAGTATTAAGCCATTCTGAGCTGAATAAGCCTCAAAACGCTGGGAAAAGCGCTTATTCACACACTAAGATTGTATACAGTGCACAAAAGAGGGAAAGGCTCTCCCGACAGGAAATTATGGCTTTCAACCATAATGCTTGTTTATTATAATAGAAATTAAAAAACTTTCATGTCCAAGTGGCTGTGTTCTTAGTTTGTCTTGTCCTGGTCAGATAGTGCAGTATTAAGCCATTCTGAGCTGAATAAGCCTCAAAACGCTGGGAAAAGCGCTTATTCACACACTAAGATTGTATACAGTGCACAAAAGAGGGAAAGGCTCTCCCGACAGGAAATTATGGCTTTCAACCATAATGGTTGTTTATTATAATAGAAATTAAAAAACTTTCATGTCCAAGTGGCTGTGTTCTTAGTTTGTCTTGTCCTGGTCAGATAGTGCAGTATTAAGCCATTCTGAGCTGAATAAGCCTCAAAACGCTGGGAAAAGCGCTTATTCACACACTAAGATTGTATACAGTGCACAAAAGAGGGAAAGGCTCTCCCGACAGGAAATTATGGCTTTCAACCATAATGCTTGTTTATTATAATAGAAATAAAAAACTTTCATGTCCAAGTGGCTGTGTTCTTAGTTTGTCTTGTCCTGGTCAGATAGTGCAGTATTAAGCCATTCTGAGCTGAATAAGCCTCAAAACGCTGGGAAAAGCGCTTATTCACACACTAAGATTGTATACAGTGCACAAAAGAGGGAAAGGCTCTCCCGACAGGAAATTATGGCTTTCAACCATAATGCTTGTTTATTATAATAGAAATTAAAAAACTTTCATGTCCAAGTGGCTGTGTTCTTAGTTTGTCTTGTCCTGGTCAGATAGTGCAGTATTAAGCCATTCTGAGCTGAATAAGCCTCAAAACGCTGGGAAAAGCGCTTATTCACACACTAAGATTGTATACAGTGCACAAAAGAGGGAAAGGCTCTCCCGACAGGAAATTATGGCTTTCAACCATAATGCTTGTTTATTATAATAGAAATTAAAAAACTTTCATGTCCAAGTGGCTGTGTTCTTAGTTTGTCTTGTCCTGGTCAGATAGTGCAGTATTAAGCCATTCTGAGCTGAATAAGCCTCAAAACGCTGGGAAAAGCGCTTATTCACACACTAAGATTGTATACAGTGCACAAAAGAGGGAAAGGCTCTCCCGACAGGAAATTATGGCTTTCATCATAATGGTTGTTTACTAATATTGTAAAGTAAGAAACTTTCATGTCCAGTGTGGCTGAGTTCTTAGTTTGTCTTGTCCTGGTCAGATAGTGCAGTATTAAGCCATTCTGAGCTGAATAAGCCTCAAAACGCTGGGAAAAGCGCTTATTCACACACTAAGATTGTATACAGTGCACAAAAGAGGGAAAGGCTCTCCCGACAGGAAATTATGGCTTTCAACCATAATGCTTGTTTATTATAATAGAAATAAAAAACTTTCATGTCCAAGTGGCTGTGTTCTTAGTTTGTCTTGTCCTGGTCAGATAGTGCAGTATTAAGCCATTCTGAGCTGAATAAGCCTCAAAACGCTGGGAAAAGCGCTTATTCACACACTAAGATTGTATACAGTGCACAAAAGAGGGAAAGGCTCTCCCGACAGGAAATTATGGCTTTCATCATAATGGTTGTTTACTAATATTGTAAAGTAAGAAACTTTCATGTCCAAGTGTGGCTGAGTTCTTAGTTTGTCTTGTCCTGGTCAGATAGTGCAGTATTAAGCCATTCTGAGCTGAATAAGCCTCAAAACGCTGGGAAAAGCGCTTATTCACACACTAAGATTGTATACAGTGCACAAAAGAGGGAAAGGCTCTCCCGACAGGAAATTATGGCTTTCAACCATAATGCTTGTTTATTATAATAGAAATTAAAAAACTTTCATGTCCAAGTGGCTGTGTTCTTAGTTTGTCTTGTCCTGGTCAGATAGTGCAGTATTAAGCCATTCTGAGCTGAATAAGCCTCAAAACGCTGGGAAAAGCGCTTATTCACACACTAAGATTGTATACAGTGCACAAAAGAGGGAAAGGCTCTCCCGACAGGAAATTATGGCTTTCATCATAATGGTTGTTTACTAATATTGTAAAGTAAGAAACTTTCATGTCCAAGTGTGGCTGAGTTCTTAGTTTGTCTTGTCCTGGTCAGATAGTGCAGTATTAAGCCATTCTGAGCTGAATAAGCCTCAAAACGCTGGGAAAAGCGCTTATTCACACACTAAGATTGTATACAGTGCACAAAAGAGGGAAAGGCTCTCCCGACAGGAAATTATGGCTTTCAACCATAATGCTTGTTTATTATAATAGAAATTAAAAAACTTTCATGTCCAAGTGGCTGTGTTCTTAGTTTGTCTTGTCCTGGTCAGATAGTGCAGTATTAAGCCATTCTGAGCTGAATAAGCCTCAAAACGCTGGGAAAAGCGCTTATTCACACACTAAGATTGTATACAGTGCACAAAAGAGGGAAAGGCTCTCCCGACAGGAAATTATGGCTTTCATCATAATGGTTGTTTACTAATATTGTAAAGTAAGAAACTTTCATGTCCAGTGTGGCTGAGTTCTTAGTTTGTCTTGTCCTGGTCAGATAGTGCAGTATTAAGCCATTCTGAGCTGAATAAGCCTCAAAACGCTGGGAAAAGCGCTTATTCACACACTAAGATTGTATACAGTGCACAAAAGAGGGAAAGGCTCTCCCGACAGGAAATTATGGCTTTCAACATAATGTTGTTTATTATAATAGAAATTAAAAAACTTTCATGTCCAAGTGGCTGTGTTCTTAGTTTGTCTTGTCCTGGTCAGATAGTGCAGTATTAAGCCATTCTGAGCTGAATAAGCCTCAAAACGCTGGGAAAAGCGCTTATTCACACACTAAGATTGTATACAGTGCACAAAAGAGGGAAAGGCTCTCCCGACAGGAAATTATGGCTTTCAACCATAATGGTTGTTTATTATAATAGAAATTAAAAACTTTCATGTCCAAGTGGCTGTGTTCTTAGTTTGTCTTGTCCTGGTCAGATAGTGCAGTATTAAGCCATTCTGAGCTGAATAAGCCTCAAAACGCTGGGAAAAGCGCTTATTCACACACTAAGATTGTATACAGTGCACAAAAGAGGGAAAGGCTCTCCCGACAGGAAATTATGGCTTTCAACATAATGGTTGTTTATAATATGTAAATAAAAACTTTCATGTCCAAGTGGCTGTGTTCTTAGTTTGTCTTGTCCTGGTCAGATAGTGCAGTATTAAGCCATTCTGAGCTGAATAAGCCTCAAAACGCTGGGAAAAGCGCTTATTCACACACTAAGATTGTATACAGTGCACAAAAGAGGGAAAGGCTCTCCCGACAGGAAATTATGGCTTTCATCATAATGGTTGTTTACTAATATTGTAAAGTAAGAAACTTTCATGTCCGTGTGGCTGAGTTCTTAGTTTGTCTTGTCCTGGTCAGATAGTGCAGTATTAAGCCATTCTGAGCTGAATAAGCCTCAAAACGCTGGGAAAAGCGCTTATTCACACACTAAGATTGTATACAGTGCACAAAAGAGGGAAAGGCTCTCCCGACAGGAAATTATGGCTTTCAACCATAATGCTTGTTTATTATAATAGAAATTAAAAAACTTTCATGTCCAAGTGGCTGTGTTCTTAGTTTGTCTTGTCCTGGTCAGATAGTGCAGTATTAAGCCATTCTGAGCTGAATAAGCCTCAAAACGCTGGGAAAAGCGCTTATTCACACACTAAGATTGTATACAGTGCACAAAAGAGGGAAAGGCTCTCCCGACAGGAAATTATGGCTTTCATCATAATGGTTGTTTACTAATATTGTAAAGTAAGAAACTTTCATGTCCAAGTGGCTGTGTTCTTAGTTTGTCTTGTCCTGGTCAGATAGTGCAGTATTAAGCCATTCTGAGCTGAATAAGCCTCAAAACGCTGGGAAAAGCGCTTATTCACACACTAAGATTGTATACAGTGCACAAAAGAGGGAAAGGCTCTCCCGACAGGAAATTATGGCTTTCAACCATAATGGCTTGTTTATTATAATAGAAATTAAAAAACTTTCATGTCCAAGTGGCTGTGTTCTTAGTTTGTCTTGTCCTGGTCAGATAGTGCAGTATTAAGCCATTCTGAGCTGAATAAGCCTCAAAACGCTGGGAAAAGCGCTTATTCACACACTAAGATTGTATACAGTGCACAAAAGAGGGAAAGGCTCTCCCGACAGGAAATTATGGCTTTCAACCATAATGGTTGTTTATTATAATAGAAATAAAAAACTTTCATGTCCAAGTGGCTGTGTTCTTAGTTTGTCTTGTCCTGGTCAGATAGTGCAGTATTAAGCCATTCTGAGCTGAATAAGCCTCAAAACGCTGGGAAAAGCGCTTATTCACACACTAAGATTGTATACAGTGCACAAAAGAGGGAAAGGCTCTCCCGACAGGAAATTATGGCTTTCATCATAATGGTTGTTTACTAATATTGTAAAGTAAGAAACTTTCATGTCCGTGTGGCTGAGTTCTTAGTTTGTCTTGTCCTGGTCAGATAGTGCAGTATTAAGCCATTCTGAGCTGAATAAGCCTCAAAACGCTGGGAAAAGCGCTTATTCACACACTAAGATTGTATACAGTGCACAAAAGAGGGAAAGGCTCTCCCGACAGGAAATTATGGCTTTCAACCATAATGCTTGTTTATTATAATAGAAATAAAAAACTTTCATGTCCAAGTGGCTGTGTTCTTAGTTTGTCTTGTCCTGGTCAGATAGTGCAGTATTAAGCCATTCTGAGCTGAATAAGCCTCAAAACGCTGGGAAAAGCGCTTATTCACACACTAAGATTGTATACAGTGCACAAAAGAGGGAAAGGCTCTCCCGACAGGAAATTATGGCTTTCAACCATAATGGCTTGTTTATTATAATAGAAATAAAAAACTTTCATGTCCAAGTGGCTGTGTTCTTAGTTTGTCTTGTCCTGGTCAGATAGTGCAGTATTAAGCCATTCTGAGCTGAATAAGCCTCAAAACGCTGGGAAAAGCGCTTATTCACACACTAAGATTGTATACAGTGCACAAAAGAGGGAAAGGCTCTCCCGACAGGAAATTATGGCTTTCATCATAATGGTTGTTTACTAATATTGTAAAGTAAGAAACTTTCATGTCCAAGTGGCTGAGTTCTTAGTTTGTCTTGTCCTGGTCAGATAGTGCAGTATTAAGCCATTCTGAGCTGAATAAGCCTCAAAACGCTGGGAAAAGCGCTTATTCACACACTAAGATTGTATACAGTGCACAAAAGAGGGAAAGGCTCTCCCGACAGGAAATTATGGCTTTCAACCATAATGCTTGTTTATTATAATAGAAATTAAAAAACTTTCATGTCCAAGTGGCTGTGTTCTTAGTTTGTCTTGTCCTGGTCAGATAGTGCAGTATTAAGCCATTCTGAGCTGAATAAGCCTCAAAACGCTGGGAAAAGCGCTTATTCACACACTAAGATTGTATACAGTGCACAAAAGAGGGAAAGGCTCTCCCGACAGGAAATTATGGCTTTCAACCATAATGCTTGTTTATTATAATAGAAATTAAAAAACTTTCATGTCCAAGTGGCTGTGTTCTTAGTTTGTCTTGTCCTGGTCAGATAGTGCAGTATTAAGCCATTCTGAGCTGAATAAGCCTCAAAACGCTGGGAAAAGCGCTTATTCACACACTAAGATTGTATACAGTGCACAAAAGAGGGAAAGGCTCTCCCGACAGGAAATTATGGCTTTCAATCATAATGGTTGTTTACTAATATTGTAAAGTAAGAAACTTTCATGTCCGTGTGGCTGAGTTCTTAGTTTGTCTTGTCCTGGTCAGATAGTGCAGTATTAAGCCATTCTGAGCTGAATAAGCCTCAAAACGCTGGGAAAAGCGCTTATTCACACACTAAGATTGTATACAGTGCACAAAAGAGGGAAAGGCTCTCCCGACAGGAAATTATGGCTTTCAACCATAATGCTTGTTTATTATAATAGAAATTAAAAAACTTTCATGTCCAAGTGGCTGTGTTCTTAGTTTGTCTTGTCCTGGTCAGATAGTGCAGTATTAAGCCATTCTGAGCTGAATAAGCCTCAAAACGCTGGGAAAAGCGCTTATTCACACACTAAGATTGTATACAGTGCACAAAAGAGGGAAAGGCTCTCCCGACAGGAAATTATGGCTTTCATCATAATGGTTGTTTACTAATATTGTAAAGTAAGAAACTTTCATGTCCAGTGTGGCTGAGTTCTTAGTTTGTCTTGTCCTGGTCAGATAGTGCAGTATTAAGCCATTCTGAGCTGAATAAGCCTCAAAACGCTGGGAAAAGCGCTTATTCACACACTAAGATTGTATACAGTGCACAAAAGAGGGAAAGGCTCTCCCGACAGGAAATTATGGCTTTCAATCATAATGGTTGTTTACTAATATTGTAAAGTAAGAAACTTTCATGTCCAAGTGGCTGAGTTCTTAGTTTGTCTTGTCCTGGTCAGATAGTGCAGTATTAAGCCATTCTGAGCTGAATAAGCCTCAAAACGCTGGGAAAAGCGCTTATTCACACACTAAGATTGTATACAGTGCACAAAAGAGGGAAAGGCTCTCCCGACAGGAAATTATGGCTTTCAACCATAATGCTTGTTTATTATAATAGAAATTAAAAAACTTTCATGTCCAAGTGGCTGTGTTCTTAGTTTGTCTTGTCCTGGTCAGATAGTGCAGTATTAAGCCATTCTGAGCTGAATAAGCCTCAAAACGCTGGGAAAAGCGCTTATTCACACACTAAGATTGTATACAGTGCACAAAAGAGGGAAAGGCTCTCCCGACAGGAAATTATGGCTTTCAACATAATGGTTGTTTACTAATATTGTAAAGTAAGAAACTTTCATGTCCAAGTGGCTGTGTTCTTAGTTTGTCTTGTCCTGGTCAGATAGTGCAGTATTAAGCCATTCTGAGCTGAATAAGCCTCAAAACGCTGGGAAAAGCGCTTATTCACACACTAAGATTGTATACAGTGCACAAAAGAGGGAAAGGCTCTCCCGACAGGAAATTATGGCTTTCAACCATAATGCTTGTTTATTATAATAGAAATTAAAAAACTTTCATGTCCAAGTGGCTGTGTTCTTAGTTTGTCTTGTCCTGGTCAGATAGTGCAGTATTAAGCCATTCTGAGCTGAATAAGCCTCAAAACGCTGGGAAAAGCGCTTATTCACACACTAAGATTGTATACAGTGCACAAAAGAGGGAAAGGCTCTCCCGACAGGAAATTATGGCTTTCAACCATAATGGTTGTTTACTAATATGTAAAGTAAGAAACTTTCATGTCCAAGTGTGGCTGTGTTCTTAGTTTGTCTTGTCCTGGTCAGATAGTGCAGTATTAAGCCATTCTGAGCTGAATAAGCCTCAAAACGCTGGGAAAAGCGCTTATTCACACACTAAGATTGTATACAGTGCACAAAAGAGGGAAAGGCTCTCCCGACAGGAAATTATGGCTTTCAACCATAATGGTTGTTTATTATAATAGTAAATAAAAAACTTTCATGTCCAAGTGGCTGTGTTCTTAGTTTGTCTTGTCCTGGTCAGATAGTGCAGTATTAAGCCATTCTGAGCTGAATAAGCCTCAAAACGCTGGGAAAAGCGCTTATTCACACACTAAGATTGTATACAGTGCACAAAAGAGGGAAAGGCTCTCCCGACAGGAAATTATGGCTTTCAACCATAATGCTTGTTTATTATAATAGAAATAAAAAACTTTCATGTCCAAGTGGCTGTGTTCTTAGTTTGTCTTGTCCTGGTCAGATAGTGCAGTATTAAGCCATTCTGAGCTGAATAAGCCTCAAAACGCTGGGAAAAGCGCTTATTCACACACTAAGATTGTATACAGTGCACAAAAGAGGGAAAGGCTCTCCCGACAGGAAATTATGGCTTTCATCATAATGGTTGTTTACTAATATTGTAAAGTAAGAAACTTTCATGTCCAAGTGGCTGTGTTCTTAGTTTGTCTTGTCCTGGTCAGATAGTGCAGTATTAAGCCATTCTGAGCTGAATAAGCCTCAAAACGCTGGGAAAAGCGCTTATTCACACACTAAGATTGTATACAGTGCACAAAAGAGGGAAAGGCTCTCCCGACAGGAAATTATGGCTTTCAACCATAATGCTTGTTTATCTATAATAGAAAGTAAAAAACTTTCATGTCCAAGTGGCTGTGTTCTTAGTTTGTCTTGTCCTGGTCAGATAGTGCAGTATTAAGCCATTCTGAGCTGAATAAGCCTCAAAACGCTGGGAAAAGCGCTTATTCACACACTAAGATTGTATACAGTGCACAAAAGAGGGAAAGGCTCTCCCGACAGGAAATTATGGCTTTCAACCATAATGCTTGTTTATTATAATAGAAATTAAAAAACTTTCATGTCCAAGTGGCTGTGTTCTTAGTTTGTCTTGTCCTGGTCAGATAGTGCAGTATTAAGCCATTCTGAGCTGAATAAGCCTCAAAACGCTGGGAAAAGCGCTTATTCACACACTAAGATTGTATACAGTGCACAAAAGAGGGAAAGGCTCTCCCGACAGGAAATTATGGCTTTCAACCATAATGGTTGTTTATTATAATAGAAATAAAAAACTTTCATGTCCAAGTGGCTGTGTTCTTAGTTTGTCTTGTCCTGGTCAGATAGTGCAGTATTAAGCCATTCTGAGCTGAATAAGCCTCAAAACGCTGGGAAAAGCGCTTATTCACACACTAAGATTGTATACAGTGCACAAAAGAGGGAAAGGCTCTCCCGACAGGAAATTATGGCTTTCATCATAATGGTTGTTTACTAATATTGTAAAGTAAGAAACTTTCATGTCCGTGTGGCTGAGTTCTTAGTTTGTCTTGTCCTGGTCAGATAGTGCAGTATTAAGCCATTCTGAGCTGAATAAGCCTCAAAACGCTGGGAAAAGCGCTTATTCACACACTAAGATTGTATACAGTGCACAAAAGAGGGAAAGGCTCTCCCGACAGGAAATTATGGCTTTCAACCATAATGCTTGTTTATTATAATAGAAATTAAAAAACTTTCATGTCCAAGTGGCTGTGTTCTTAGTTTGTCTTGTCCTGGTCAGATAGTGCAGTATTAAGCCATTCTGAGCTGAATAAGCCTCAAAACGCTGGGAAAAGCGCTTATTCACACACTAAGATTGTATACAGTGCACAAAAGAGGGAAAGGCTCTCCCGACAGGAAATTATGGCTTTCATCATAATGGTTGTTTACTAATATTGTAAAGTAAGAAACTTTCATGTCCGTGTGGCTGAGTTCTTAGTTTGTCTTGTCCTGGTCAGATAGTGCAGTATTAAGCCATTCTGAGCTGAATAAGCCTCAAAACGCTGGGAAAAGCGCTTATTCACACACTAAGATTGTATACAGTGCACAAAAGAGGGAAAGGCTCTCCCGACAGGAAATTATGGCTTTCAACCATAATGCTTGTTTATTATAATAGAAATTAAAAAACTTTCATGTCCAAGTGGCTGTGTTCTTAGTTTGTCTTGTCCTGGTCAGATAGTGCAGTATTAAGCCATTCTGAGCTGAATAAGCCTCAAAACGCTGGGAAAAGCGCTTATTCACACACTAAGATTGTATACAGTGCACAAAAGAGGGAAAGGCTCTCCCGACAGGAAATTATGGCTTTCAACCATAATGCTTGTTTATCTATAATAGAAATAAAAAACTTTCATGTCCAAGTGGCTGTGTTCTTAGTTTGTCTTGTCCTGGTCAGATAGTGCAGTATTAAGCCATTCTGAGCTGAATAAGCCTCAAAACGCTGGGAAAAGCGCTTATTCACACACTAAGATTGTATACAGTGCACAAAAGAGGGAAAGGCTCTCCCGACAGGAAATTATGGCTTTCATCATAATGGTTGTTTACTAATATTGTAAAGTAAGAAACTTTCATGTCCAAGTGGCTGAGTTCTTAGTTTGTCTTGTCCTGGTCAGATAGTGCAGTATTAAGCCATTCTGAGCTGAATAAGCCTCAAAACGCTGGGAAAAGCGCTTATTCACACACTAAGATTGTATACAGTGCACAAAAGAGGGAAAGGCTCTCCCGACAGGAAATTATGGCTTTCAACCATAATGCTTGTTTATTATAATAGAAATAAAAAACTTTCATGTCCAAGTGGCTGTGTTCTTAGTTTGTCTTGTCCTGGTCAGATAGTGCAGTATTAAGCCATTCTGAGCTGAATAAGCCTCAAAACGCTGGGAAAAGCGCTTATTCACACACTAAGATTGTATACAGTGCACAAAAGAGGGAAAGGCTCTCCCGACAGGAAATTATGGCTTTCAACCATAATGCTTGTTTATTATAATAGAAATTAAAAAACTTTCATGTCCAAGTGGCTGTGTTCTTAGTTTGTCTTGTCCTGGTCAGATAGTGCAGTATTAAGCCATTCTGAGCTGAATAAGCCTCAAAACGCTGGGAAAAGCGCTTATTCACACACTAAGATTGTATACAGTGCACAAAAGAGGGAAAGGCTCTCCCGACAGGAAATTATGGCTTTCATCATAATGGTTGTTTACTAATATTGTAAAGTAAGAAACTTTCATGTCCAAGTGTGGCTGAGTTCTTAGTTTGTCTTGTCCTGGTCAGATAGTGCAGTATTAAGCCATTCTGAGCTGAATAAGCCTCAAAACGCTGGGAAAAGCGCTTATTCACACACTAAGATTGTATACAGTGCACAAAAGAGGGAAAGGCTCTCCCGACAGGAAATTATGGCTTTCAACCATAATGCTTGTTTATTATAATAGAAATTAAAAAACTTTCATGTCCAAGTGGCTGTGTTCTTAGTTTGTCTTGTCCTGGTCAGATAGTGCAGTATTAAGCCATTCTGAGCTGAATAAGCCTCAAAACGCTGGGAAAAGCGCTTATTCACACACTAAGATTGTATACAGTGCACAAAAGAGGGAAAGGCTCTCCCGACAGGAAATTATGGCTTTCAACCATAATGCTTGTTTATTATAATAGTAAAGTAAAAAACTTTCATGTCCAAGTGGCTGTGTTCTTAGTTTGTCTTGTCCTGGTCAGATAGTGCAGTATTAAGCCATTCTGAGCTGAATAAGCCTCAAAACGCTGGGAAAAGCGCTTATTCACACACTAAGATTGTATACAGTGCACAAAAGAGGGAAAGGCTCTCCCGACAGGAAATTATGGCTTTCAACCATAATGCTTGTTTATTATAATAGAAATTAAAAAACTTTCATGTCCAAGTGGCTGTGTTCTTAGTTTGTCTTGTCCTGGTCAGATAGTGCAGTATTAAGCCATTCTGAGCTGAATAAGCCTCAAAACGCTGGGAAAAGCGCTTATTCACACACTAAGATTGTATACAGTGCACAAAAGAGGGAAAGGCTCTCCCGACAGGAAATTATGGCTTTCATCATAATGGTTGTTTACTAATATTGTAAAGTAAGAAACTTTCATGTCCGTGTGGCTGAGTTCTTAGTTTGTCTTGTCCTGGTCAGATAGTGCAGTATTAAGCCATTCTGAGCTGAATAAGCCTCAAAACGCTGGGAAAAGCGCTTATTCACACACTAAGATTGTATACAGTGCACAAAAGAGGGAAAGGCTCTCCCGACAGGAAATTATGGCTTTCAACCATAATGCTTGTTTATTATAATAGAAATTAAAAAACTTTCATGTCCAAGTGGCTGTGTTCTTAGTTTGTCTTGTCCTGGTCAGATAGTGCAGTATTAAGCCATTCTGAGCTGAATAAGCCTCAAAACGCTGGGAAAAGCGCTTATTCACACACTAAGATTGTATACAGTGCACAAAAGAGGGAAAGGCTCTCCCGACAGGAAATTATGGCTTTCAACCATAATGCTTGTTTATTATAATAGAAATTAAAAAACTTTCATGTCCAAGTGGCTGTGTTCTTAGTTTGTCTTGTCCTGGTCAGATAGTGCAGTATTAAGCCATTCTGAGCTGAATAAGCCTCAAAACGCTGGGAAAAGCGCTTATTCACACACTAAGATTGTATACAGTGCACAAAAGAGGGAAAGGCTCTCCCGACAGGAAATTATGGCTTTCAACCATAATGCTTGTTTATTATAATAGAAATGTAAAAAACTTTCATGTCCAAGTGGCTGTGTTCTTAGTTTGTCTTGTCCTGGTCAGATAGTGCAGTATTAAGCCATTCTGAGCTGAATAAGCCTCAAAACGCTGGGAAAAGCGCTTATTCACACACTAAGATTGTATACAGTGCACAAAAGAGGGAAAGGCTCTCCCGACAGGAAATTATGGCTTTCAACCATAATGCTTGTTTATTATAATAGAAATAAAAAACTTTCATGTCCAAGTGGCTGTGTTCTTAGTTTGTCTTGTCCTGGTCAGATAGTGCAGTATTAAGCCATTCTGAGCTGAATAAGCCTCAAAACGCTGGGAAAAGCGCTTATTCACACACTAAGATTGTATACAGTGCACAAAAGAGGGAAAGGCTCTCCCGACAGGAAATTATGGCTTTCATCATAATGGTTGTTTACTAATATTGTAAAGTAAGAAACTTTCATGTCCAAGTGGCTGAGTTCTTAGTTTGTCTTGTCCTGGTCAGATAGTGCAGTATTAAGCCATTCTGAGCTGAATAAGCCTCAAAACGCTGGGAAAAGCGCTTATTCACACACTAAGATTGTATACAGTGCACAAAAGAGGGAAAGGCTCTCCCGACAGGAAATTATGGCTTTCAACCATAATGCTTGTTTATTATAATAGAAATAAAAAACTTTCATGTCCAAGTGGCTGTGTTCTTAGTTTGTCTTGTCCTGGTCAGATAGTGCAGTATTAAGCCATTCTGAGCTGAATAAGCCTCAAAACGCTGGGAAAAGCGCTTATTCACACACTAAGATTGTATACAGTGCACAAAAGAGGGAAAGGCTCTCCCGACAGGAAATTATGGCTTTCATCATAATGGTTGTTTACTAATATTGTAAAGTAAGAAACTTTCATGTCCAAGTGGCTGTGTTCTTAGTTTGTCTTGTCCTGGTCAGATAGTGCAGTATTAAGCCATTCTGAGCTGAATAAGCCTCAAAACGCTGGGAAAAGCGCTTATTCACACACTAAGATTGTATACAGTGCACAAAAGAGGGAAAGGCTCTCCCGACAGGAAATTATGGCTTTCAACCATAATGCTTGTTTATTATAATAGAAATTAAAAAACTTTCATGTCCAAGTGGCTGTGTTCTTAGTTTGTCTTGTCCTGGTCAGATAGTGCAGTATTAAGCCATTCTGAGCTGAATAAGCCTCAAAACGCTGGGAAAAGCGCTTATTCACACACTAAGATTGTATACAGTGCACAAAAGAGGGAAAGGCTCTCCCGACAGGAAATTATGGCTTTCAACATAATGGCTTGTTTATCATAATATTGTAAAGTAAAAAACTTTCATGTCCGTGTGGCTGTGTTCTTAGTTTGTCTTGTCCTGGTCAGATAGTGCAGTATTAAGCCATTCTGAGCTGAATAAGCCTCAAAACGCTGGGAAAAGCGCTTATTCACACACTAAGATTGTATACAGTGCACAAAAGAGGGAAAGGCTCTCCCGACAGGAAATTATGGCTTTCAACCATAATGCTTGTTTATCTATAATAGAAATTAAAAAACTTTCATGTCCAAGTGGCTGTGTTCTTAGTTTGTCTTGTCCTGGTCAGATAGTGCAGTATTAAGCCATTCTGAGCTGAATAAGCCTCAAAACGCTGGGAAAAGCGCTTATTCACACACTAAGATTGTATACAGTGCACAAAAGAGGGAAAGGCTCTCCCGACAGGAAATTATGGCTTTCATCATAATGGTTGTTTACTAATATTGTAAAGTAAGAAACTTTCATGTCCGTGTGGCTGAGTTCTTAGTTTGTCTTGTCCTGGTCAGATAGTGCAGTATTAAGCCATTCTGAGCTGAATAAGCCTCAAAACGCTGGGAAAAGCGCTTATTCACACACTAAGATTGTATACAGTGCACAAAAGAGGGAAAGGCTCTCCCGACAGGAAATTATGGCTTTCAACCATAATGCTTGTTTATTATAATAGAAATTAAAAAACTTTCATGTCCAAGTGGCTGTGTTCTTAGTTTGTCTTGTCCTGGTCAGATAGTGCAGTATTAAGCCATTCTGAGCTGAATAAGCCTCAAAACGCTGGGAAAAGCGCTTATTCACACACTAAGATTGTATACAGTGCACAAAAGAGGGAAAGGCTCTCCCGACAGGAAATTATGGCTTTCAATCATAATGGTTGTTTACTAATATTGTAAAGTAAGAAACTTTCATGTCCAAGTGGCTGAGTTCTTAGTTTGTCTTGTCCTGGTCAGATAGTGCAGTATTAAGCCATTCTGAGCTGAATAAGCCTCAAAACGCTGGGAAAAGCGCTTATTCACACACTAAGATTGTATACAGTGCACAAAAGAGGGAAAGGCTCTCCCGACAGGAAATTATGGCTTTCAACCATAATGCTTGTTTATTATAATAGAAATTAAAAAACTTTCATGTCCAAGTGGCTGTGTTCTTAGTTTGTCTTGTCCTGGTCAGATAGTGCAGTATTAAGCCATTCTGAGCTGAATAAGCCTCAAAACGCTGGGAAAAGCGCTTATTCACACACTAAGATTGTATACAGTGCACAAAAGAGGGAAAGGCTCTCCCGACAGGAAATTATGGCTTTCAACCATAATGGTTGTTTACTAATATTGTAAAGTAAAAAACTTTCATGTCCAAGTGGCTGTGTTCTTAGTTTGTCTTGTCCTGGTCAGATAGTGCAGTATTAAGCCATTCTGAGCTGAATAAGCCTCAAAACGCTGGGAAAAGCGCTTATTCACACACTAAGATTGTATACAGTGCACAAAAGAGGGAAAGGCTCTCCCGACAGGAAATTATGGCTTTCAACCATAATGCTTGTTTATTATAATAGAAATTAAAAAACTTTCATGTCCAAGTGGCTGTGTTCTTAGTTTGTCTTGTCCTGGTCAGATAGTGCAGTATTAAGCCATTCTGAGCTGAATAAGCCTCAAAACGCTGGGAAAAGCGCTTATTCACACACTAAGATTGTATACAGTGCACAAAAGAGGGAAAGGCTCTCCCGACAGGAAATTATGGCTTTCAACCATAATGCTTGTTTATTATAATAGAAATAAAAAACTTTCATGTCCAAGTGGCTGTGTTCTTAGTTTGTCTTGTCCTGGTCAGATAGTGCAGTATTAAGCCATTCTGAGCTGAATAAGCCTCAAAACGCTGGGAAAAGCGCTTATTCACACACTAAGATTGTATACAGTGCACAAAAGAGGGAAAGGCTCTCCCGACAGGAAATTATGGCTTTCAACCATAATGCTTGTTTATTATAATAGAAATTAAAAAACTTTCATGTCCAAGTGGCTGTGTTCTTAGTTTGTCTTGTCCTGGTCAGATAGTGCAGTATTAAGCCATTCTGAGCTGAATAAGCCTCAAAACGCTGGGAAAAGCGCTTATTCACACACTAAGATTGTATACAGTGCACAAAAGAGGGAAAGGCTCTCCCGACAGGAAATTATGGCTTTCAACCATAATGGCTTGTTTATCTATAATAGAAATAAAAAACTTTCATGTCCAAGTGGCTGTGTTCTTAGTTTGTCTTGTCCTGGTCAGATAGTGCAGTATTAAGCCATTCTGAGCTGAATAAGCCTCAAAACGCTGGGAAAAGCGCTTATTCACACACTAAGATTGTATACAGTGCACAAAAGAGGGAAAGGCTCTCCCGACAGGAAATTATGGCTTTCATCATAATGGTTGTTTACTAATATTGTAAAGTAAGAAACTTTCATGTCCGTGTGGCTGAGTTCTTAGTTTGTCTTGTCCTGGTCAGATAGTGCAGTATTAAGCCATTCTGAGCTGAATAAGCCTCAAAACGCTGGGAAAAGCGCTTATTCACACACTAAGATTGTATACAGTGCACAAAAGAGGGAAAGGCTCTCCCGACAGGAAATTATGGCTTTCAACCATAATGCTTGTTTATTATAATAGAAATTAAAAAACTTTCATGTCCAAGTGGCTGTGTTCTTAGTTTGTCTTGTCCTGGTCAGATAGTGCAGTATTAAGCCATTCTGAGCTGAATAAGCCTCAAAACGCTGGGAAAAGCGCTTATTCACACACTAAGATTGTATACAGTGCACAAAAGAGGGAAAGGCTCTCCCGACAGGAAATTATGGCTTTCAACCATAATGCTTGTTTATTATAATAGAAATAAAAAACTTTCATGTCCAAGTGGCTGTGTTCTTAGTTTGTCTTGTCCTGGTCAGATAGTGCAGTATTAAGCCATTCTGAGCTGAATAAGCCTCAAAACGCTGGGAAAAGCGCTTATTCACACACTAAGATTGTATACAGTGCACAAAAGAGGGAAAGGCTCTCCCGACAGGAAATTATGGCTTTCAACATAATGGTTGTTTACTAATATTGTAAAGTAAGAAACTTTCATGTCCAAGTGGCTGTGTTCTTAGTTTGTCTTGTCCTGGTCAGATAGTGCAGTATTAAGCCATTCTGAGCTGAATAAGCCTCAAAACGCTGGGAAAAGCGCTTATTCACACACTAAGATTGTATACAGTGCACAAAAGAGGGAAAGGCTCTCCCGACAGGAAATTATGGCTTTCAACCATAATGCTTGTTTATTATAATAGAAATAAAAAACTTTCATGTCCAAGTGGCTGTGTTCTTAGTTTGTCTTGTCCTGGTCAGATAGTGCAGTATTAAGCCATTCTGAGCTGAATAAGCCTCAAAACGCTGGGAAAAGCGCTTATTCACACACTAAGATTGTATACAGTGCACAAAAGAGGGAAAGGCTCTCCCGACAGGAAATTATGGCTTTCAACCATAATGCTTGTTTATTATAATAGAAATAAAAAACTTTCATGTCCAAGTGGCTGTGTTCTTAGTTTGTCTTGTCCTGGTCAGATAGTGCAGTATTAAGCCATTCTGAGCTGAATAAGCCTCAAAACGCTGGGAAAAGCGCTTATTCACACACTAAGATTGTATACAGTGCACAAAAGAGGGAAAGGCTCTCCCGACAGGAAATTATGGCTTTCAACCATAATGCTTGTTTACTAATATGTAAAGTAAAGAAACTTTCATGTCCAAGTGGCTGTGTTCTTAGTTTGTCTTGTCCTGGTCAGATAGTGCAGTATTAAGCCATTCTGAGCTGAATAAGCCTCAAAACGCTGGGAAAAGCGCTTATTCACACACTAAGATTGTATACAGTGCACAAAAGAGGGAAAGGCTCTCCCGACAGGAAATTATGGCTTTCAACCATAATGGTTGTTTACTATAATATGTAAAGTAAGAAAACTTTCATGTCCAAGTGGCTGTGTTCTTAGTTTGTCTTGTCCTGGTCAGATAGTGCAGTATTAAGCCATTCTGAGCTGAATAAGCCTCAAAACGCTGGGAAAAGCGCTTATTCACACACTAAGATTGTATACAGTGCACAAAAGAGGGAAAGGCTCTCCCGACAGGAAATTATGGCTTTCAACCATAATGCTTGTTTATTATAATAGAAATTAAAAAACTTTCATGTCCAAGTGGCTGTGTTCTTAGTTTGTCTTGTCCTGGTCAGATAGTGCAGTATTAAGCCATTCTGAGCTGAATAAGCCTCAAAACGCTCGGGAAAAGCGCTTATTCACACACTAAGATTGTATACAGTGCACAAAAGAGGGAAAGGCTCTCCCGACAGGAAATTATGGCTTTCAACCATAATGCTTGTTTATCATAATAGAAATAAAAAACTTTCATGTCCAAGTGGCTGTGTTCTTAGTTTGTCTTGTCCTGGTCAGATAGTGCAGTATTAAGCCATTCTGAGCTGAATAAGCCTCAAAACGCTGGGAAAAGCGCTTATTCACACACTAAGATTGTATACAGTGCACAAAAGAGGGAAAGGCTCTCCCGACAGGAAATTATGGCTTTCATCATAATGGTTGTTTACTAATATTGTAAAGTAAGAAACTTTCATGTCCAGTGTGGCTGAGTTCTTAGTTTGTCTTGTCCTGGTCAGATAGTGCAGTATTAAGCCATTCTGAGCTGAATAAGCCTCAAAACGCTGGGAAAAGCGCTTATTCACACACTAAGATTGTATACAGTGCACAAAAGAGGGAAAGGCTCTCCCGACAGGAAATTATGGCTTTCAACCATAATGCTTGTTTATTATAATAGAAATTAAAAAACTTTCATGTCCAAGTGGCTGTGTTCTTAGTTTGTCTTGTCCTGGTCAGATAGTGCAGTATTAAGCCATTCTGAGCTGAATAAGCCTCAAAACGCTGGGAAAAGCGCTTATTCACACACTAAGATTGTATACAGTGCACAAAAGAGGGAAAGGCTCTCCCGACAGGAAATTATGGCTTTCATCCATAATGGTTGTTTACTTAATATTAGTAAATGTAAAGAAACTTTCATGTCCAAGTGGCTGTGTTCTTAGTTTGTCTTGTCCTGGTCAGATAGTGCAGTATTAAGCCATTCTGAGCTGAATAAGCCTCAAAACGCTGGGAAAAGCGCTTATTCACACACTAAGATTGTATACAGTGCACAAAAGAGGGAAAGGCTCTCCCGACAGGAAATTATGGCTTTCAACCATAATGCTTGTTTATTATAATAGAAATTAAAAAACTTTCATGTCCAAGTGGCTGTGTTCTTAGTTTGTCTTGTCCTGGTCAGATAGTGCCAGTATTAAGCCATTCTGAGCTGAATAAGCCTCAAAACGCTGGAAAAGCGCTTATTCACACACTAAGATTGTGGTATACAGGTGCACAAAAGAGGGAGAAGGCTCTGCCCGACAGGAAATTATGGCTTTCATCATAATGGTTGTTTACTAATATTGTAAAGTAAGAAACTTTCATGTCCGTGTGGCTGAGTTCTTAGTTTGTCTTGTCCTGGTCAGATAGTGCAGTATTAAGCCATTCTGAGCTGAATAAGCCTCAAA
>NW_026117519.1:0-15867 GCF_001640805.2 Lates calcarifer
TTCATGTCCGTGGGCTGTGTTCTTAGTTTGTCTTGTCCTGGTCAGATAGTGCAGTATTAAGCCATTCTGAGCTGAATAAGCCTCAAAACGCTGGGAAAAGCGCTTATTCACACACTAAGATTGTATACAGTGCACAAAAGAGGGAAAGGCTCTCCCGACAGGAAATTATGGCTTTCAACCATAATGCTTGTTTATTATAATAGAAATTAAAAAAACTTTCATGTCCAAGTGGCTGTGTTCTTAGTTTGTCTTGTCCTGGTCAGATAGTGCAGTATTAAGCCATTCTGAGCTGAATAAGCCTCAAAACGCTGGGAAAAGCGCTTATTCACACACTAAGATTGTATACAGTGCACAAAAGAGGGAAAGGCTCTCCCGACAGGAAATTATGGCTTTCATCATAATGGTTGTTTACTAATATTGTAAAGTAAGAAACTTTCATGTCCGTGTGGCTGAGTTCTTAGTTTGTCTTGTCCTGGTCAGATAGTGCAGTATTAAGCCATTCTGAGCTGAATAAGCCTCAAAACGCTGGGAAAAGCGCTTATTCACACACTAAGATTGTATACAGTGCACAAAAGAGGGAAAGGCTCTCCCGACAGGAAATTATGGCTTTCAACCATAATGCTTGTTTATTATAATAGAAATTAAAAAACTTTCATGTCCAAGTGGCTGTGTTCTTAGTTTGTCTTGTCCTGGTCAGATAGTGCAGTATTAAGCCATTCTGAGCTGAATAAGCCTCAAAACGCTGGGAAAAGCGCTTATTCACACACTAAGATTGTATACAGTGCACAAAAGAGGGAAAGGCTCTCCCGACAGGAAATTATGGCTTTCATCATAATGGTTGTTTACTAATATTGTAAAGTAAGAAACTTTCATGTCCGTGTGGCTGAGTTCTTAGTTTGTCTTGTCCTGGTCAGATAGTGCAGTATTAAGCCATTCTGAGCTGAATAAGCCTCAAAACGCTGGGAAAAGCGCTTATTCACACACTAAGATTGTATACAGTGCACAAAAGAGGGAAAGGCTCTCCCGACAGGAAATTATGGCTTTCAACCATAATGCTTGTTTATTATAATAGAAATTAAAAAACTTTCATGTCCAAGTGGCTGTGTTCTTAGTTTGTCTTGTCCTGGTCAGATAGTGCAGTATTAAGCCATTCTGAGCTGAATAAGCCTCAAAACGCTGGGAAAAGCGCTTATTCACACACTAAGATTGTATACAGTGCACAAAAGAGGGAAAGGCTCTCCCGACAGGAAATTATGGCTTTCATCATAATGGTTGTTTACTAATATTGTAAAGTAAGAAACTTTCATGTCCAAGTGGCTGAGTTCTTAGTTTGTCTTGTCCTGGTCAGATAGTGCAGTATTAAGCCATTCTGAGCTGAATAAGCCTCAAAACGCTGGGAAAAGCGCTTATTCACACACTAAGATTGTATACAGTGCACAAAAGAGGGAAAGGCTCTCCCGACAGGAAATTATGGCTTTCAACCATAATGCTTGTTTATTATAATAGAAATAAAAAACTTTCATGTCCAAGTGGCTGTGTTCTTAGTTTGTCTTGTCCTGGTCAGATAGTGCAGTATTAAGCCATTCTGAGCTGAATAAGCCTCAAAACGCTGGGAAAAGCGCTTATTCACACACTAAGATTGTATACAGTGCACAAAAGAGGGAAAGGCTCTCCCGACAGGAAATTATGGCTTTCAACCATAATGCTTGTTTATTATAATAGAAATTAAAAAACTTTCATGTCCAAGTGGCTGTGTTCTTAGTTTGTCTTGTCCTGGTCAGATAGTGCAGTATTAAGCCATTCTGAGCTGAATAAGCCTCAAAACGCTGGGAAAAGCGCTTATTCACACACTAAGATTGTATACAGTGCACAAAAGAGGGAAAGGCTCTCCCGACAGGAAATTATGGCTTTCAACCATAATGCTTGTTTATTATAATAGAAATAAAAAACTTTCATGTCCAAGTGGCTGTGTTCTTAGTTTGTCTTGTCCTGGTCAGATAGTGCAGTATTAAGCCATTCTGAGCTGAATAAGCCTCAAAACGCTGGGAAAAGCGCTTATTCACACACTAAGATTGTATACAGTGCACAAAAGAGGGAAAGGCTCTCCCGACAGGAAATTATGGCTTTCAACCATAATGGCTTGTTTACTAATATGTAAAGTAAGAAACTTTCATGTCCAAGTGGCTGTGTTCTTAGTTTGTCTTGTCCTGGTCAGATAGTGCAGTATTAAGCCATTCTGAGCTGAATAAGCCTCAAAACGCTGGGAAAAGCGCTTATTCACACACTAAGATTGTATACAGTGCACAAAAGAGGGAAAGGCTCTCCCGACAGGAAATTATGGCTTTCATCATAATGGTTGTTTACTAATATTGTAAAGTAAGAAACTTTCATGTCCAAGTGGCTGAGTTCTTAGTTTGTCTTGTCCTGGTCAGATAGTGCAGTATTAAGCCATTCTGAGCTGAATAAGCCTCAAAACGCTGGGAAAAGCGCTTATTCACACACTAAGATTGTATACAGTGCACAAAAGAGGGAAAGGCTCTCCCGACAGGAAATTATGGCTTTCAACCATAATGCTTGTTTATTATAATAGAAATAAAAAACTTTCATGTCCAAGTGGCTGTGTTCTTAGTTTGTCTTGTCCTGGTCAGATAGTGCAGTATTAAGCCATTCTGAGCTGAATAAGCCTCAAAACGCTGGGAAAAGCGCTTATTCACACACTAAGATTGTATACAGTGCACAAAAGAGGGAAAGGCTCTCCCGACAGGAAATTATGGCTTTCAACCATAATGCTTGTTTATTATAATAGAAATTAAAAAACTTTCATGTCCAAGTGGCTGTGTTCTTAGTTTGTCTTGTCCTGGTCAGATAGTGCAGTATTAAGCCATTCTGAGCTGAATAAGCCTCAAAACGCTGGGAAAAGCGCTTATTCACACACTAAGATTGTATACAGTGCACAAAAGAGGGAAAGGCTCTCCCGACAGGAAATTATGGCTTTCATCATAATGGTTGTTTACTAATATTGTAAAGTAAGAAACTTTCATGTCCGTGTGGCTGAGTTCTTAGTTTGTCTTGTCCTGGTCAGATAGTGCAGTATTAAGCCATTCTGAGCTGAATAAGCCTCAAAACGCTGGGAAAAGCGCTTATTCACACACTAAGATTGTATACAGTGCACAAAAGAGGGAAAGGCTCTCCCGACAGGAAATTATGGCTTTCAACCATAATGCTTGTTTATTATAATAGAAATTAAAAAACTTTCATGTCCAAGTGGCTGTGTTCTTAGTTTGTCTTGTCCTGGTCAGATAGTGCAGTATTAAGCCATTCTGAGCTGAATAAGCCTCAAAACGCTGGGAAAAGCGCTTATTCACACACTAAGATTGTATACAGTGCACAAAAGAGGGAAAGGCTCTCCCGACAGGAAATTATGGCTTTCAACCATAATGGTTGTTTACTAATATGTAAAGTAAAAAACTTTCATGTCCAAGTGGCTGTGTTCTTAGTTTGTCTTGTCCTGGTCAGATAGTGCAGTATTAAGCCATTCTGAGCTGAATAAGCCTCAAAACGCTGGGAAAAGCGCTTATTCACACACTAAGATTGTATACAGTGCACAAAAGAGGGAAAGGCTCTCCCGACAGGAAATTATGGCTTTCAACCATAATGCTTGTTTATCTATAATAGTAAAGTAAAAAACTTTCATGTCCAAGTGGCTGTGTTCTTAGTTTGTCTTGTCCTGGTCAGATAGTGCAGTATTAAGCCATTCTGAGCTGAATAAGCCTCAAAACGCTGGGAAAAGCGCTTATTCACACACTAAGATTGTATACAGTGCACAAAAGAGGGAAAGGCTCTCCCGACAGGAAATTATGGCTTTCAACATAATGGTTGTTTACTATAATAGTAAAGTAAAAAACTTTCATGTCCAAGTGGCTGTGTTCTTAGTTTGTCTTGTCCTGGTCAGATAGTGCAGTATTAAGCCATTCTGAGCTGAATAAGCCTCAAAACGCTGGGAAAAGCGCTTATTCACACACTAAGATTGTATACAGTGCACAAAAGAGGGAAAGGCTCTCCCGACAGGAAATTATGGCTTTCAACCATAATGCTTGTTTATTATAATAGAAATTAAAAAACTTTCATGTCCAAGTGGCTGTGTTCTTAGTTTGTCTTGTCCTGGTCAGATAGTGCAGTATTAAGCCATTCTGAGCTGAATAAGCCTCAAAACGCTGGGAAAAGCGCTTATTCACACACTAAGATTGTATACAGTGCACAAAAGAGGGAAAGGCTCTCCCGACAGGAAATTATGGCTTTCAACCATAATGGTTGTTTATCATAATA
Organism: Lates calcarifer; assembly: GCF_001640805.2. NCBI lineage: Eukaryota > Metazoa > Chordata > Actinopteri > Centropomidae > Lates > Lates calcarifer. The sequence goes on from NW_026117519.1 coordinate 4,327, forward strand.
TGTAAAGTAAAAAACTTTCATGTCCAAGTGGCTGTGTTCTTAGTTTGTCTTGTCCTGGTCAGATAGTGCAGTATTAAGCCATTCTGAGCTGAATAAGCCTCAAAACGCTGGGAAAAGCGCTTATTCACACACTAAGATTGTATACAGTGCACAAAAGAGGGAAAGGCTCTCCCGACAGGAAATTATGGCTTTCATCATAATGGTTGTTTACTAATATTGTAAAGTAAGAAACTTTCATGTCCAAGTGGCTGAGTTCTTAGTTTGTCTTGTCCTGGTCAGATAGTGCAGTATTAAGCCATTCTGAGCTGAATAAGCCTCAAAACGCTGGGAAAAGCGCTTATTCACACACTAAGATTGTATACAGTGCACAAAAGAGGGAAAGGCTCTCCCGACAGGAAATTATGGCTTTCAACCATAATGCTTGTTTATTATAATAGAAATAAAAAACTTTCATGTCCAAGTGGCTGTGTTCTTAGTTTGTCTTGTCCTGGTCAGATAGTGCAGTATTAAGCCATTCTGAGCTGAATAAGCCTCAAAACGCTGGGAAAAGCGCTTATTCACACACTAAGATTGTATACAGTGCACAAAAGAGGGAAAGGCTCTCCCGACAGGAAATTATGGCTTTCAACATAATGGTTGTTTACTAATATTGTAAAGTAAGAAACTTTCATGTCCAAGTGGCTGAGTTCTTAGTTTGTCTTGTCCTGGTCAGATAGTGCAGTATTAAGCCATTCTGAGCTGAATAAGCCTCAAAACGCTGGGAAAAGCGCTTATTCACACACTAAGATTGTATACAGTGCACAAAAGAGGGAAAGGCTCTCCCGACAGGAAATTATGGCTTTCAACCATAATGCTTGTTTATTATAATAGAAATAAAAAACTTTCATGTCCAAGTGGCTGTGTTCTTAGTTTGTCTTGTCCTGGTCAGATAGTGCAGTATTAAGCCATTCTGAGCTGAATAAGCCTCAAAACGCTGGGAAAAGCGCTTATTCACACACTAAGATTGTATACAGTGCACAAAAGAGGGAAAGGCTCTCCCGACAGGAAATTATGGCTTTCATCATAATGGTTGTTTACTAATATTGTAAAGTAAGAAACTTTCATGTCCGTGTGGCTGAGTTCTTAGTTTGTCTTGTCCTGGTCAGATAGTGCAGTATTAAGCCATTCTGAGCTGAATAAGCCTCAAAACGCTGGGAAAAGCGCTTATTCACACACTAAGATTGTATACAGTGCACAAAAGAGGGAAAGGCTCTCCCGACAGGAAATTATGGCTTTCAACCATAATGCTTGTTTATTATAATAGAAATTAAAAAACTTTCATGTCCAAGTGGCTGTGTTCTTAGTTTGTCTTGTCCTGGTCAGATAGTGCAGTATTAAGCCATTCTGAGCTGAATAAGCCTCAAAACGCTGGGAAAAGCGCTTATTCACACACTAAGATTGTATACAGTGCACAAAAGAGGGAAAGGCTCTCCCGACAGGAAATTATGGCTTTCATCATAATGGTTGTTTACTAAATTGTAAAGTAAGAAACTTTCATGTCCAAGTGGCTGAGTTCTTAGTTTGTCTTGTCCTGGTCAGATAGTGCAGTATTAAGCCATTCTGAGCTGAATAAGCCTCAAAACGCTGGAAAAGCGCTTATTCACACACTAAGATTGTATACAGTGCACAAAAGAGGGAAAGGCTCTCCCGACAGGAAATTATGGCTTTCAACCATAATGCTTGTTTATTATAATAGAAATAAAAACTTTCATGTCCAAGTGGCTGTGTTCTTAGTTTGTCTTGTCCTGGTCAGATAGTGCAGTATTAAGCCATTCTGAGCTGAATAAGCCTCAAAACGCTGGGAAAAGCGCTTATTCACACACTAAGATTGTATACAGTGCACAAAAGAGGGAAAGGCTCTCCCGACAGGAAATTATGGCTTTCAACCATAATGCTTGTTTATTATAATAGAAATAAAAAACTTTCATGTCCAAGTGGCTGTGTTCTTAGTTTGTCTTGTCCTGGTCAGATAGTGCAGTATTAAGCCATTCTGAGCTGAATAAGCCTCAAAACGCTGGGAAAAGCGCTTATTCACACACTAAGATTGTATACAGTGCACAAAAGAGGGAAAGGCTCTCCCGACAGGAAATTATGGCTTTCAACATAATGGTTGTTTACTAATATTGTAAAGTAAGAAACTTTCATGTCCAAGTGGCTGTGTTCTTAGTTTGTCTTGTCCTGGTCAGATAGTGCAGTATTAAGCCATTCTGAGCTGAATAAGCCTCAAAACGCTGGGAAAAGCGCTTATTCACACACTAAGATTGTATACAGTGCACAAAAGAGGGAAAGGCTCTCCCGACAGGAAATTATGGCTTTCAACCATAATGCTTGTTTATTATAATAGAAATTAAAAAACTTTCATGTCCAAGTGGCTGTGTTCTTAGTTTGTCTTGTCCTGGTCAGATAGTGCAGTATTAAGCCATTCTGAGCTGAATAAGCCTCAAAACGCTGGGAAAAGCGCTTATTCACACACTAAGATTGTATACAGTGCACAAAAGAGGGAAAGGCTCTCCCGACAGGAAATTATGGCTTTCAACCATAATGGTTGTTTACTAATATGTAAAGTAAGAAACTTTCATGTCCAAGTGGCTGTGTTCTTAGTTTGTCTTGTCCTGGTCAGATAGTGCAGTATTAAGCCATTCTGAGCTGAATAAGCCTCAAAACGCTGGGAAAAGCGCTTATTCACACACTAAGATTGTATACAGTGCACAAAAGAGGGAAAGGCTCTCCCGACAGGAAATTATGGCTTTCAACCATAATGCTTGTTTATTATAATAGAAAGTAAAAAACTTTCATGTCCAAGTGGCTGTGTTCTTAGTTTGTCTTGTCCTGGTCAGATAGTGCAGTATTAAGCCATTCTGAGCTGAATAAGCCTCAAAACGCTGGGAAAAGCGCTTATTCACACACTAAGATTGTATACAGTGCACAAAAGAGGGAAAGGCTCTCCCGACAGGAAATTATGGCTTTCATCATAATGGTTGTTTACTAATATTGTAAAGTAAGAAACTTTCATGTCCGTGTGGCTGAGTTCTTAGTTTGTCTTGTCCTGGTCAGATAGTGCAGTATTAAGCCATTCTGAGCTGAATAAGCCTCAAAACGCTGGGAAAAGCGCTTATTCACACACTAAGATTGTATACAGTGCACAAAAGAGGGAAAGGCTCTCCCGACAGGAAATTATGGCTTTCAACCATAATGCTTGTTTATCTATAATAGAAATTAAAAAACTTTCATGTCCAAGTGGCTGTGTTCTTAGTTTGTCTTGTCCTGGTCAGATAGTGCAGTATTAAGCCATTCTGAGCTGAATAAGCCTCAAAACGCTGGGAAAAGCGCTTATTCACACACTAAGATTGTATACAGTGCACAAAAGAGGGAAAGGCTCTCCCGACAGGAAATTATGGCTTTCATCATAATGGTTGTTTACTAATATTGTAAAGTAAGAAACTTTCATGTCCAGTGTGGCTGAGTTCTTAGTTTGTCTTGTCCTGGTCAGATAGTGCAGTATTAAGCCATTCTGAGCTGAATAAGCCTCAAAACGCTGGGAAAAGCGCTTATTCACACACTAAGATTGTATACAGTGCACAAAAGAGGGAAAGGCTCTCCCGACAGGAAATTATGGCTTTCAACCATAATGCTTGTTTATTATAATAGAAATAAAAAACTTTCATGTCCAAGTGGCTGTGTTCTTAGTTTGTCTTGTCCTGGTCAGATAGTGCAGTATTAAGCCATTCTGAGCTGAATAAGCCTCAAAACGCTGGGAAAAGCGCTTATTCACACACTAAGATTGTATACAGTGCACAAAAGAGGGAAAGGCTCTCCCGACAGGAAATTATGGCTTTCAACATAATGGTTGTTTACTAATATGTAAAGTAAAAAACTTTCATGTCCAAGTGGCTGTGTTCTTAGTTTGTCTTGTCCTGGTCAGATAGTGCAGTATTAAGCCATTCTGAGCTGAATAAGCCTCAAAACGCTGGGAAAAGCGCTTATTCACACACTAAGATTGTATACAGTGCACAAAAGAGGGAAAGGCTCTCCCGACAGGAAATTATGGCTTTCAACCATAATGCTTGTTTATTATAATAGAAATAAAAAACTTTCATGTCCAAGTGGCTGTGTTCTTAGTTTGTCTTGTCCTGGTCAGATAGTGCAGTATTAAGCCATTCTGAGCTGAATAAGCCTCAAAACGCTGGGAAAAGCGCTTATTCACACACTAAGATTGTATACAGTGCACAAAAGAGGGAAAGGCTCTCCCGACAGGAAATTATGGCTTTCATCATAATGGTTGTTTACTAATATTGTAAAGTAAGAAACTTTCATGTCCAGTGGCTGAGTTCTTAGTTTGTCTTGTCCTGGTCAGATAGTGCAGTATTAAGCCATTCTGAGCTGAATAAGCCTCAAAACGCTGGGAAAAGCGCTTATTCACACACTAAGATTGTATACAGTGCACAAAAGAGGGAAAGGCTCTCCCGACAGGAAATTATGGCTTTCAACCATAATGCTTGTTTATTATAATAGAAATTAAAAAACTTTCATGTCCAAGTGGCTGTGTTCTTAGTTTGTCTTGTCCTGGTCAGATAGTGCAGTATTAAGCCATTCTGAGCTGAATAAGCCTCAAAACGCTGGGAAAAGCGCTTATTCACACACTAAGATTGTATACAGTGCACAAAAGAGGGAAAGGCTCTCCCGACAGGAAATTATGGCTTTCATCATAATGGTTGTTTACTAATATTGTAAAGTAAGAAACTTTCATGTCCAGTGTGGCTGAGTTCTTAGTTTGTCTTGTCCTGGTCAGATAGTGCAGTATTAAGCCATTCTGAGCTGAATAAGCCTCAAAACGCTGGGAAAAGCGCTTATTCACACACTAAGATTGTATACAGTGCACAAAAGAGGGAAAGGCTCTCCCGACAGGAAATTATGGCTTTCAACCATAATGCTTGTTTATTATAATAGAAATTAAAAAACTTTCATGTCCAAGTGGCTGTGTTCTTAGTTTGTCTTGTCCTGGTCAGATAGTGCAGTATTAAGCCATTCTGAGCTGAATAAGCCTCAAAACGCTGGGAAAAGCGCTTATTCACACACTAAGATTGTATACAGTGCACAAAAGAGGGAAAGGCTCTCCCGACAGGAAATTATGGCTTTCATCATAATGGTTGTTTACTAATATTGTAAAGTAAGAAACTTTCATGTCCGTGTGGCTGAGTTCTTAGTTTGTCTTGTCCTGGTCAGATAGTGCAGTATTAAGCCATTCTGAGCTGAATAAGCCTCAAAACGCTGGGAAAAGCGCTTATTCACACACTAAGATTGTATACAGTGCACAAAAGAGGGAAAGGCTCTCCCGACAGGAAATTATGGCTTTCAACCATAATGCTTGTTTATTATAATAGAAATTAAAAAACTTTCATGTCCAAGTGGCTGTGTTCTTAGTTTGTCTTGTCCTGGTCAGATAGTGCAGTATTAAGCCATTCTGAGCTGAATAAGCCTCAAAACGCTGGGAAAAGCGCTTATTCACACACTAAGATTGTATACAGTGCACAAAAGAGGGAAAGGCTCTCCCGACAGGAAATTATGGCTTTCATCATAATGGTTGTTTACTAATATTGTAAAGTAAGAAACTTTCATGTCCGTGTGGCTGAGTTCTTAGTTTGTCTTGTCCTGGTCAGATAGTGCAGTATTAAGCCATTCTGAGCTGAATAAGCCTCAAAACGCTGGGAAAAGCGCTTATTCACACACTAAGATTGTATACAGTGCACAAAAGAGGGAAAGGCTCTCCCGACAGGAAATTATGGCTTTCAACCATAATGCTTGTTTATTATAATAGAAATTAAAAAACTTTCATGTCCAAGTGGCTGTGTTCTTAGTTTGTCTTGTCCTGGTCAGATAGTGCAGTATTAAGCCATTCTGAGCTGAATAAGCCTCAAAACGCTGGGAAAAGCGCTTATTCACACACTAAGATTGTATACAGTGCACAAAAGAGGGAAAGGCTCTCCCGACAGGAAATTATGGCTTTCAACCATAATGCTTGTTTATTATAATAGTAAAGTAAAAAACTTTCATGTCCAAGTGGCTGTGTTCTTAGTTTGTCTTGTCCTGGTCAGATAGTGCAGTATTAAGCCATTCTGAGCTGAATAAGCCTCAAAACGCTGGGAAAAGCGCTTATTCACACACTAAGATTGTATACAGTGCACAAAAGAGGGAAAGGCTCTCCCGACAGGAAATTATGGCTTTCAACCATAATGCTTGTTTATTATAATAGAAATTAAAAAACTTTCATGTCCAAGTGGCTGTGTTCTTAGTTTGTCTTGTCCTGGTCAGATAGTGCAGTATTAAGCCATTCTGAGCTGAATAAGCCTCAAAACGCTGGGAAAAGCGCTTATTCACACACTAAGATTGTATACAGTGCACAAAAGAGGGAAAGGCTCTCCCGACAGGAAATTATGGCTTTCATCATAATGGTTGTTTACTAATATTGTAAAGTAAGAAACTTTCATGTCCGTGTGGCTGAGTTCTTAGTTTGTCTTGTCCTGGTCAGATAGTGCAGATATTAAGCCATTCTGAGCTGAATAAGCCTCAAAACGCTGGGAAAAGCGCTTATTCACACACTAAGATTGTATACAGTGCACAAAAGAGGGAAAGGCTCTCCCGACAGGAAATTATGGCTTTCAACCATAATGCTTGTTTATTATAATAGAAATTAAAAAACTTTCATGTCCAAGTGGCTGTGTTCTTAGTTTGTCTTGTCCTGGTCAGATAGTGCAGTATTAAGCCATTCTGAGCTGAATAAGCCTCAAAACGCTGGGAAAAGCGCTTATTCACACACTAAGATTGTATACAGTGCACAAAAGAGGGAAAGGCTCTCCCGACAGGAAATTATGGCTTTCAACCATAATGCTTGTTTATTATAATAGAAATAAAAAACTTTCATGTCCAAGTGGCTGTGTTCTTAGTTTGTCTTGTCCTGGTCAGATAGTGCAGTATTAAGCCATTCTGAGCTGAATAAGCCTCAAAACGCTGGGAAAAGCGCTTATTCACACACTAAGATTGTATACAGTGCACAAAAGAGGGAAAGGCTCTCCCGACAGGAAATTATGGCTTTCAACCATAATGCTTGTTTATCTATAATAGTAAAGTAAAAACTTTCATGTCCAAGTGGCTGAGTTCTTAGTTTGTCTTGTCCTGGTCAGATAGTGCAGTATTAAGCCATTCTGAGCTGAATAAGCCTCAAAACGCTGGAAAAGCGCTTATTCACACACTAAGATTGTATACAGTGCACAAAAGAGGGAAAGCTCTCCGACAGGAATTATGGCTTTCATCATAATGCTTGTTACTAATTGTAAAGTAAAAACTTTCATGTCCGTGGCTGAGTTCTTAGTTTGTCTTGTCCTGGTCAGATAGTGCATATTAAGCCATTCTGAGCTGAATAAGCCTCAAAACGCTGGAAAAGCGCTTATTCACACACTAAGATTGTATACAGTGCACAAAAGAGGGAAAGGCTCTCCCGACAGGAAATTATGGCTTTCAACCATAATGCTTGTTTATTATAATAGAAATTAAAAACTTTCATGTCCAAGTGGCTGTGTTCTTAGTTTGTCTTGTCCTGGTCAGATAGTGCAGTATTAAGCCATTCTGAGCTGAATAAGCCTCAAAACGCTGGAAAAGCGCTTATTCACACACTAAGATTGTATACAGTGCACAAAAGAGGGAAAGGCTCTCCCGACAGGAAATTATGGCTTTCATCATAATGGTTGTTTACTAATATTGTAAAGTAAGAAACTTTCATGTCCAGTGTGCTGAGTTCTTAGTTTGTCTTGTCCTGGTCAGATAGTGCAGTATTAAGCCATTCTGAGCTGAATAAGCCTCAAAACGCTGGGAAAAGCGCTTATTCACACACTAAGATTGTATACAGTGCACAAAAGAGGGAAAGGCTCTCCCGACAGGAAATTATGGCTTTCACCATAATGCTTGTTATTATAATAGAAATAAAAAACTTTCATGTCCAAGTGGCTGTGTTCTTAGTTTGTCTTGTCCTGGTCAGATAGTGCAGTATTAAGCCATTCTGAGCTGAATAAGCCTCAAAACGCTGGGAAAAGCGCTTATTCACACACTAAGATTGTATACAGTGCACAAAAGAGGGAAAGGCTCTCCCGACAGGAAATTATGGCTTTCATCATAATGGTTGTTTACTAATATTGTAAAGTAAGAACTTTCATGTCCAGTGGCTGATGTTCTTAGTTTGTCTTGTCCTGGTCAGATAGTGCAGTATTAAGCCATTCTGAGCTGAATAAGCCTCAAAACGCTGGGAAAAGCGCTTATTCACACACTAAGATTGTATACAGTGCACAAAAGAGGGAAAGGCTCTCCCGACAGGAAATTATGGCTTTCATCATAATGGTTGTTTACTAATATTGTAAGTAAGAAACTTTCATGTCCAAGTGGCTGGTTCTTAGTTTGTCTTGTCCTGGTCAGATAGTGCAGTATTAAGCCATTCTGAGCTGAATAAGCCTCAAAACGCTGGGAAAAGCGCTTATTCACACACTAAGATTGTATACAGTGCACAAAAGAGGGAAAGGCTCTCCCGACAGGAAATTATGGCTTTCAACCATAATGCTTGTTTATTATAATAGAAATGAAAAAACTTTCATGTCCAAGTGGCTGTGTTCTTAGTTTGTCTTGTCCTGGTCAGATAGTGCAGTATTAAGCCATTCTGAGCTGAATAAGCCTCAAAACGCTGGGAAAAGCGCTTATTCACACACTAAGATTGTATACAGTGCACAAAAGAGGGAAAGGCTCTCCCGACAGGAAATTATGGCTTTCATCATAATGGTTGTTTACTAATATTGTAAGTAAGAAACTTTCATGTCCAAGTGGCTGATGTTCTTAGTTTGTCTTGTCTGGTCAGATAGTGCAGTATTAAGCCATTCTGAGCTGATAAGCCTCAAAACGCTGGGAAAAGCGCTTATTACACACTAAGATTGTATACAGTGCACAAAAGAGGGAAAGGCTCTCCGACAGGAAATTATGGCTTTCAACCATAATGGTTGTTTATTATAATAGAAATAAAAAACTTTCATGTCCAAGTGGCTGTGTTCTTAGTTTGTCTTGTCCTGGTCAGATAGTGCAGTATTAAGCCATTCTGAGCTGAATAAGCCTCAAAACGCTGGGAAAAGCGCTTATTCACACACTAAGATTGTATACAGTGCACAAAAGAGGGAAAGGCTCTCCCGACAGGAAATTATGGCTTTCATCATAATGGTTGTTTACTAATATTGTAAAGTAAGAAACTTTCATGTCCAAGTGGCTGAGTTCTTAGTTTGTCTTGTCCTGGTCAGATAGTGCAGATATTAAGCCATTCTGAGCTGAATAAGCCTCAAAACGCTGGGAAAAGCGCTTATTCACACACTAAGATTGTATACAGTGCACAAAAGAGGGAAAGGCTCTCCCGACAGGAAAATTATGGCTTTCAACCATAATGCTTGTTTATTATAATAGAAATTAAAAAACTTTCATGTCCAAGTGGCTGTGTTCTTAGTTTGTCTTGTCCTGGTCAGATAGTGCAGTATTAAGCCATTCTGAGCTGAATAAGCCTCAAAACGCTGGGAAAAGCGCTTATTCACACACTAAGATTGTATACAGTGCACAAAAGAGGAAAGGCTCTCCCGACAGGAAATTATGGCTTTCAACATAATGGTTGTTTACTAATATGTAAGTAAAGAAACTTTCATGTCCAAGTGGCTGTGTTCTTAGTTTGTCTTGTCCTGGTCAGATAGTGCAGTATTAAGCCATTCTGAGCTGAATAAGCCTCAAAACGCTGGAAAAGCGTTATTCACACACTAAGATTGTATACAGTGCACAAAAGAGGGAAAGGCTCTCCCGACAGGAAATTATGGCTTTCAATCATAATGGTTGTTTACTAATATTGTAAAGTAAAAACTTTCATGTCCAAGTGGCTGGTTCTTAGTTTTGTTCTTGTCCTGGTCAGATAGTGCAGTATTAAGCCATTCTGAGCTGAATAAGCCTCAAAACGCTGGGAAAAGCGCTTATTCACACACTAAGATTGTATACAGTGCACAAAGAGGGAAAGGCTCTCCCGACAGGAAATTATGGCTTTCAATCCATAATGGTTGTTTACTAATATTGTAAATGTAAAAAACTTTCATGTCCAAGTGGCTGTGTTCTTAGTTTGTCTTGTCCTGGTCAGATAGTGCAGTATTAAGCCATTCTGAGCTGAATAAGCCTCAAAACGTCGTGGAAAAGCGCTTATTCACACACTAAGATTGTATACAGTGCACAAAAGAGGGAAAGGCTCTCCGAAGGAAATTATGGCTTCACCATAATGGTTGTTTATATATTGTAAATAAGAAAAACTTTCATGTCCAGTGGCTGTTCTTAGTTTGTCTTGTCCTGGTCAGATAGTGCAGTATTAAGCCATTCTGAGCTGAATAAGCCTCAAAACGCTGGGAAAAGCGCTTATTCACACACTAAGATTGTATACAGTGCACAAAAGAGGGAAAGGCTCTCCCGACAGGAAATTATGGCTTTCAACCATAATGCTTGTTTATTATAATAGAAATTAAAAAAACTTTCATGTCCAAGTGGCTGTGTTCTTAGTTTGTCTTGTCCTGGTCAGATAGTGCAGTATTAAGCCATTCTGAGCTGAATAGCCTCAAAAACGCTGGGAAAAGCGCTTATTCACACACTAAGATTGTATACAGTGCACAAAAGAGGGAAAGGGCTCTCCCGACAGGAAATTATGGCTTTCATCCATAATGGTTGTTTATTATAATAGTAAATGTAAAAACTTTCATGTCCAATGTGGCTGGTGTTCTTAGTTTGTCTTTGTCCTGGTCAGATAGTGCAGTATTAAGCCATTCTGAGCTGAATAAGCCTCAAAACGCTGCGGAAAAGCGCTTATTCACACACTAAGATTGTATACAGTGCACAAAAGAGGGAAAGGCTCTCCCGACAGGAAATTATGGCTTTCATAATGTTGTTTATTATAATAGAAATTAAAAAAACTTTCATGTCCAAGTGGCTGTTTCTTAGTTTGTCTTGTCCTGGTCAGATAGTGCAGTATTAAGCCATTCTGAGCTGAATAAGCCTCAAAACGCTGGAAAAGCGCTTATTCACACTAAGATTGTATACAGTGCACAAAAAGAGGAAAGGCTCTCCGACAGGAAATTATGGCTTTCATCATAATGTTGTTTACTAATATTGTAAAGTAAGAAACTTTCATGTCCAAGTGGCTGAGTTCTTAGTTTGTCTTGTCCTGGTCAGATAGTGCAGTATTAAGCCATTCTGAGCTGAATAAGCCTCAAAACGCTGGGAAAAGCGCTTATTCACACACTAAGATTGTATACAGTGCACAAAAGAGGGAAAGGCTCTCCCGACAGGAAATTATGGCTTTCAACCATAATTTGTTTATTATAATAGAATAAAAAACTTTCATGTCCAGTGGCTTGTTCTTAGTTTGTCTTGTCCTGGTCAGATAGTGCAGTATTAAGCCATTCT
>NW_026117520.1:0-25674 GCF_001640805.2 Lates calcarifer
CATTGTCTCTCTATTGTGCACTCTCACAAAAGCATCAAATCCTCAAAATCAAAAAGATGTTTTTGACAAATACAAGTAGCTTCATTCTTTAAAAAGGCTCAGTATTTTGATGAGATGGTTAAAGTTGTTTTTAGCAAATGCTTCTCAAACAGGAGGAAATAGTGCATTTGTTGGGGACTATTTTCAGCAGCGGATAAATACACATTCGGTGCTCTAGAGTATGAAGTTGCAAACAAAGTGTGGATGGCCCTAAGTCAGACAGTGGTACATGTATGAGTTGGTTAGTTCCAGGGTGCAAATGAAGCACATATTGTACGTATGAATATTAGTTGCCTATGTACATTTTAGGCAGGTGTTTATTTAGGGTCAGTGGAAGTTTCTAAGGTGGTAATTTTGATATTTGTTTGATACATTTTTGGGTTAGAAATAAATTAAATAAAAAATCATAGATTTGTATTATATTTCCATCACAATCGTATTAGACCTATTTGAGTGTTCCTAAAATAGAATACAAAAGTATCTCAAGCTTAAATTTACATGACATTACAGATGTACAGATGTTTAATAAAATCAATAAACCAAAGTGGCAGAGTAATTACTGTGCAGCCCATGTAGTAAAATGCAGACTTACTATAGCACTCCAGCAGTATATAGTATCCATTACTATTGATTTCTGTGGTGTTTGTGTGTGTGTGTGTGTGTGTGTGTGTGTGCTTTCCTGTGTCTGTACAGTGTGTTTGTTTGAAGTCTACCTTGCCCACAGCCTTGCTTTCATTTCTCCTTCAAATATTCATGAAAGGCCAAACCGCTCATGTTTGATTCTTAGAATTGGATGTGCCAAAAATTAAAGTAGAAAAAAAAAACACAAGAAACACAAGTGATCAGTTCACTGTTCAGTTTTGACCAAATACACTTAGGAACATTACAGGTGCACACTAAACAAAGTGGTTTAGCTAAACTAGCTAGTTGTTTATAATGTAATTACTTGTCTTTCTTTCTTTCCCTGTTGGAGCTATTTTTTTTTTTTTTTACAATGTAGCTGTTCCCTGATCATACCAGTTACGTTGATCAGTAAAATTTCTGTCCCAATGGTGATAGCTACACATAAGATAAAAATACCTGGGGGTAGCCGAGTGGTTAGTGTGCATACCACATGGGCCAAGTCCCCAGCTTGACTCCTGATCCCTCCCTGCATCTCCTGTCTTTCTCCACTGTTCTATCAAATAAAGGCAAAAAGGGCCCAAATTACTACTACTACTAATAACAAATGAATAAATAAATAAAAATACCCAGGTTGCAAAAAACTGTAAATTTGATTTAAGACAGACTGTTAACAATCTCTGACACAGCGTCTGTTGAACTTGGTGAAAAATAAAAACTCACTGTAAATAATTGGTAGATTGGTTGATAATTAAAGCAATCGTTTGTTGCCTAACTAGCTTGCTGATTAGTTTCCTATCAACCATTACTACTTATAGAATATACAATATTGATAACAGGGACAAGATGTGTTTTATCTTATTGTCATTAGCTGACATTACTGGCCACAGTTTGACTGTAAATTCAAATGATATATCAGTATGGTAGCTGCATAACTGTTAAAGGATGTTTGCAGTCTATTATTTAAAGCTGTTTCAATTTCCTTGGCTTAAGCATGTGTATAAATAAGCTGCCTCACATTACTGTTGTAATTCACAACCGCTGTTATATGATACACACCTCTTCTGCCACATGATCATCGAAGCACAGAAAATAAATGTTGGAGAGGAATAAATCTGGTGTCATTAATGAATAAAAAGGTTTCAGGTATCTCTGCTCTGCTATCAACAGCATACATCTGAACTGCTCCTGACATCATGAATCTGAACTATAACAGGCAGTTGGTTTGACACAGAGGGATTCCTGCTGAATGGACTCTGCAGGGCACAGCCACCTCAAACAGGTCAGTAATATGAGCCTGAGCACTGGATACTATTATATGGCAGAGAGAGAGAGGGGGGGGTAGCATAGAAAGACAGATGGGTAATAATAATAACAGAGGTGTGTGTGTGGGAGATATAATGGTATGACCTTCTGATGAGAAGTAGCCTGAGGACACTGACATGAAACCTGTTTGATCCACATACAGCGACAAATACAGCTGCACGACACCAACATGTCTGCCCGAGCTTCAAAGTTCCATGACTCACTCTACCAATATGTATATAGAAGTAGACTCTGACTGTGAAAACTGAAGGGACAGACAAAATGAAGACAACACTGAAACAATCTATTGTTGTCTTATGTTAATATAATAAATACTTGTACCTGAATGAAATGATCATTTAAAATGAAGGATTCCTGAGAGGAGCTGTTTTAAATTGTGGTCATATTTAAGGCCATAAGACTGTATTATACTGAGGGCTTGAATTGGAGCAGCCTAGATAACATGCCTATACAGCATTGTATAGTAATACTGAAATATATTTCAGTTTGTAAATGATTATACAAATAAGAGACAACATAAAAAAAAAATGACCATTACTCCCAACGAAACAGGAGACAAAACAACTATCCTGCACAAGTTAGTAGTTTGTGGGTAAAAATACTATTTTGTATAAAATAAGTTTGATGAAGTTGCAGTTCAGGTACAGGTCCAGCAGCTCTCTGAACTAGACCATATACTGCACCTCACACAGCTGCACACTCCTCTTCCCTCCCTTCCTCCTCTTTACAGCATAAGGCTTGTGATGATCCATGGTGTTGTTACTGTTTACTGAAGGGCTCTAGCATACTCTGTGCTGTGACCTGCACGCCATCTCCTCTGTATGCACACTGTCAGCAGCGATTTATGTGTGCATTCCAGCATGTGCAGGAATTGTCATCCACAGCAAGCACACAGGAAAGCTGCTGTAGAAGAAAAAAAAACAGGAAAAGCTGAATGTGGCTCTTAACTACAGCGGCTATGTTCAAAGGGATGAGAAAGGAAAAAAAAAACATTTCTGTCATCAAGTTTTTTACTCTTTGTTTCTTCTTGTGATGTAGAAGATATTCACCTCTTCAGGCTGAAAATGAAAAAGAACTTCTTTGGTTAAACTGCTCACAACACATCCACATAAAGGCTGTAAGCTATGGTAAGTGGTCACAAGTACACCTTGGTATATTATAAAGGGTCATAAGCCAGATGGGGTGGAAACCAGTGGCGGGCTATTATCACAATTCAATAGGTCTCCAAACACTGCAGCCACAGCTGAGCCACACACATCATTTCCAGCAGAAGCAGCAATATTTACTAATAAACTGACAAAAACATAAACAATAAAATATAGGTAAAATGCATTTTACTCACTGAAACTGCTAATTATTTGTAGACAAATAAAAAAACTGCTTCTATCGAGCGGACATTCTCAGCCCTAAAGTGAATTAAAACTTATCTGAGAAATACGACTGGGCAGACTCGACTTTCAGCGTTAGTTTCAACAACAAGTCCTTTTCTATCGCTATGGAGGCTGAGACGCACAGATAAGCTCTACAGCAGAGCCACTGAACTCTTCCTCCTTCAGCCATTGTGGGTTAAAAAAAACAGCTATTAAATCTATACTGACATGTTTGCGCTAGTAGCTATAGATGCAGTTTGCTAGCTCTGACCAGTACACTATGACCATCCAATCAAATGACTGGCAACATCATGGTAGGCCTGCTAGAAGGCCTTGAAATCTGATTGGTTAAAGGATCCATGAGGCAACAGTTTCATTTCCATAGCATGGACAGAATAACACTGTCTCTTCATATCATACCACATAGATTTTACACATAGAATTTAATGCCCACTTGGCAGTTTTAACAAGAGCTGAGCATTACAAGCCTCACAAGGACAGGACAGGATTTCATGGCTGCTGTATTTCAGTATAGAGCAGGTTCTGTATCTTCATTATTGTTATGTCAATGTCCACCCTGATTATATTATTATGCTCTGAATACAGCAGTTATTGACAGGCCTGTGTGTGTTTCCGCCGCAGAAGTGGATGAAATCTTGTTCATGTAGTTTTCGGTGCTTAACAACACTACGTGTTGTTTTTCTTGAAAGACATGTTCTAACAACACTGGCTAGATCATTAGCTTGCACCTGTCAAACATATCCCCTGGTGCACTCTGACATGAATCATATTCTTAGAACTCACTTTAACCAAGTTCTCAGCAGTCATTAGTCAGTGTATGATGAATATGACACTTAGAAAGAATAAAGAAACAAGCTTCCACAAAATAATGCCAAAGTTTCTCAATAATTTATTCATTTGTTAACATTTTACAAAACAATATGTACATCATGTAAAAACAATTTCTTGTTTGAACTTAACCAACCAGTCATCCA
Source organism: Lates calcarifer (assembly GCF_001640805.2). Lineage (NCBI taxonomy): Eukaryota > Metazoa > Chordata > Actinopteri > Centropomidae > Lates > Lates calcarifer. Next base: position 4,352 of record NW_026117520.1, read on the forward strand.
ACCCTGAAATACACCAAACTGTGACAAACAAACCACTTTGGTGAAGAGTGAAAAACAATCAGCTTGCATGGCTGGACTCCACAGCCTCAGCGTGTCAGTCTGTAAATGGTTGGTGGTAGGTTAACTGTAGTCCCAATGGCATAGCTAACTAAACACTGGGCAGTCTCTAACCCAGAATAATTACAAAGGTCTTCTTTCGATCAACAAAAGTGTTGCTTAATATTCCCAAGCAGATATATGGGTGAACATCATGCAACATAAAGATTCATAGTAAAGTATAAGATATAAACTTGGTGAGAGGAACAGGAACTAAGCTTTGGCCAGGCCTGCAGGTTTCTGCTGGAACAGAGAGTTTGCACAGGTAGTGGTACAAAATATCCTTCAATGTTTGAATGAATGTTCATCATATATTGCACTGATTTTCTCCTCTTTCATTCCCTCTACTCTTTGCCTGTGGACCTCAATGTTTCTCCACCATGCTCCTTTAAGGACTGGAGATGAGGAGAGTGATGGGTGCTCAAGAGCAAGAAATGGTCCCCAAGGAAGCAAGTCTGTCCAAAATAGACGAGGGAAGGTGTTAACCATGGGCACAGCCTTCAGAGCTTAAGTTTGAAATTGATTGGAAATGTCACAGCTTCTCTGAAGAACTGTCAGCTTTCCCTCTGGTTTCACCCACTGAAGTTGCATAAGTGTCACAGACGTGACAGCTGAGTAGTTCACCAAACAAGTCGAGGTTCATCCCCAGCATCACTGTGACCGCCCCCCCCCCCCCTTCATCTCTTCTTCTTGCTGTGTCGGAGCATCTTCTTCCTCTTCAGGATCATTTCATACAATTTTTCCAGGCCAGGCTGCAGACCCTGACCATCCAGTGCTGAGCAGCCCTGTGTGTGGTGCAGTGTGGATGAGCTCAGTTCATGGAGGGCCAGCACTTTCTCTACCTGAAAAACAGAGACACATACAGGAGGCCCGTCACAATCTGACACTCATTCTTGCAAATCTGACCATGTTTCAGTGAAGGAGAAATATTTCAATTTTGAATGAATGACTGCTGACTTGAACTGGTTTAACTGATATATATAAAAAAACAGCAAATTAAAGCACAATTTCATGCTAATTGGAGTTCTATAAGTATGAATGTGTTTTCTAAATGCTGATGATATTTAGCTGAAACTTTCATCAATCTAAGAAAGGTAGAGATATTTAACAAACCATTCACTTTTTCTCCTGATGCTCGGTCAACTGACATTCTGTACTATTGACCTGTCCAACTGTGCAGTTTTCAAAGTGACGTAAACTCAGTATCTTTGAGGTTCTTTTGAATATATGAACAACACAAGCCTTTGATTGTTGGACATTTTTCATCACTTTCTGTCTATAGACTGATTGATTAATAATATTTGCAGCAGATTGGTTTAAACTGCTCACTTTGTCTGACCACCAGCCCAAAACCCAAAGGTGTTTTTATTTACAATGATACAATAACAAGGAAGCAGGAACAATGGCAAACTATTCATGTTACAATAATTACCTCTGAAGCTGACATGGCTCCATCCAGGTCCTGTTTGTTTGCCAGAACCAGTACAGGCACCCCCTGGTTCTCTGCAGACCGAGTGATCCTGTGGAGCTCCACCTTGGCCTCCTCCATACGCTCTGTCTCCGCTGCGTCCACCACGAATACCAATCCGTCCGTCCTCCTGGTGTACGACTTCCAGAGGGGCCTCAGTTTCTCCTGACCGCCGACGTCCCACACCTGGAACGCAGTGGTGTTGGTTTTGGTGTTCCCCATGGGCACTTTAATCCGCTCCATGTTGAATCCCTTGGTGGGGATTGTCTCAACAAACTCCCGCAGCTTGAGTCTGTAGAGGAGGGAGGTTTTCCCTGCGGAGTCTAAACCAATCACCACTACATGCAATGACTGGAAGCTAGGGAGGAATGGGGTATTGGGGGCGATTTCTGTTAACTGGTTCCCCATGTTTAGGTCCTATGAATATAATCTCTGTAAGGATTTGTAGGATCAAATTATTGCCTTTGGTGGGTAGTCCTTTAAAATTCCAGTGTCTGTTTTCCCGGGTCCTTGTCTCAGTAACTTTGTGTGTCCTTGGCAGCCAAAAAAAAAAAACTGTGTGTCAGCAGAGGCTTTGAAGGTAGCAGGAGGGACTGGGAGGAGTCTTTCTGGCTGGAGAGTGGTTCACACTCCTGGCCTCACTTCAAAGGCTGGTGCTGCAGGATACTAGGGGACAGCCAGTCGGTTGCAGTCACTGGGGACCTGGAGATTAAAAAAAAAAGGAATGAGAGAGAAAAGCATGAGTCAGTTATTTCAACAAAGCACGGGGCTGTCAGTAGGCTAATCAAGACCCCAGTCCACTGCCTCACCATGAAAGCAAAAGACAGATAAATCCAAGCTGCGTTTATTAACTTAAAAATAGTGTAGGCTGGGTAGGCCTGCATGTTTGATAAAATAAGGTTGTCTAAAGAGGACATTTAAAAGGCTATTGTTGTAAACTGCTGGTAAGCTTTTGTCCTGACTCGGACTGCACGGTGAATGGTGAGCTGCGTTTGCAAGGCAGGAGGTATTGTCAACAGCTGTAGTGTTTCTAGCTAAATCCTGCACAGAACTGGAAAGACACGGATGAGAAGGAGCGACGGGGAGAGAGGAAATCCTGCAACGTCTCCTCTGGCTTTTGGTAGCGTTAACTAATGCTAGCGTGTGACCCAAACGGGCATTAGGATCTATATGTGATCCCAGGATCAAAAACAGCTTGCAACACGAAAATTACGAGAACAGCATAGGTACACAAACAACACAATAGGGAAAACAACGTATGCTTTCAGACATATTAGAACAAGTTCAATACAAAACTACAAGTCAAGTTTTGTTACGAATTTAAAAATTAATTAAAAAGTATATACTCTTTCTTTAAGTCTGCTTGGCGGCGGAGGTCTAGTGTCGCGAGGCTACCAGTGATACAACAAAGTCAACAAACAGATTATCTCCATTTAGGTGTAAAATTCTTAATATTTCTCACCTGTCCACATTCCCGCGCTCCCTGAACTACCCAACATTATCGACGTGTTACGAATTTCCCAGTAATATCCGAGTTTTTACGTCAAATTATCCCGACAAATTCGTCCGTACAGCCGCTGTGTGTTGCTGTGTAACTCTCCCCGTTGTCCGACGAAGACTGGAAGCAGGAGAGAGGCAGCGCCGAAGAAAAGCTCCACCATCCCCCCACTGCTGACGTAGCATCGGCGGGAGGGACAGAGAGAGTATCGGAGAGAGGAACAGTCCCTACAATCAGATAATGCCCCTGTCATTTTCCTGTAGAGTTTTATATTGTTTACAGGGTTGATTCTTTTCAGATTTGTTTAATTTTGCTCTATTTCAAACACAGATAAAACACTATTGTTGAACTTGGTTGGTTATTGCTCTGCTTGTGGGAAGTAGTGGAAGAAGTAGGCTATTCATAGGCCTACCCATTTACTTAAGTAAAAGTAACAATACCACAATGTAAAAACATTCTGTTACATGTTAAAGTAGTTGTATTTATCAATGAAATATGTTTTGTGTTATGATAATACAGACCCATACTCTATGCAATTTTATATCATACTATTTAATTATTATTACCTTGAATATATGCAGCTGTATGTAATGCTGTGTGTAGGTAATCATAGCCAACTGTAAATCACACAAAAATACACAGAGCTGCTGTAGAAATATCAGCCAGTGGCAGTAAAGCTTTTAAGTTTAGGATAGAGCGAATTGCTCTTAAAGTGTTTCAGGGCGAGGCTCCATGCTCAGTCAGACCTACTTTAACACTCCTCTGTTGGTCATCAACACTGACACCACTGGCCCATCTGTGTCCCGCACAGTAACAATATCACTAACAGTATGTCTTAAGTTTGGAGAGTAGCTAATCCTGAATAAACTCCTCTCTAAAACAACAACCTTTATGAAATGAAAGACTGAACCAAACCTTCCTGTCTGACAAGGGAGAAGCCTCCTCTGCTTTCCTGTCCTTAATCAGAGGTGGTCAAGTGAAAACCTGATCCCAGAACAGTTAGCCATAAAAGCCATCAATTCTTATTACACAGGGTAGTAGCACACTCTGTTGTTGGCAGGAGGAACAGCAGCCATGATGGTGATTGAACAGACTTTTGTAAATATATTCTGTTTTAAGCACAGATAAAATGCTGGGAGTAGTGAAAGAAGTGTCATAATTAAAATATGCACTTGTTATCAGCAAATTATATGTCTGAGAATATGGAAAGTAAACTCTAGACACAAGTTTCATTTTGTCAGAAGATATTGTGTTGATTTGCAGAAGCTAGTGAAATGAAGCTTGCCTGGACATGCTGCCTGTAACTTTTGTTGAGTCTTTGAGGAGAAACTGTGGAACCTCCTGTGTTTTAACATTCAGAGCAAATGTGTGTGTGAATGAAGCCTCAGACTGATAACAGGTCATCAAGGGTCAGTACGAGCCAGCTATGACATAATGGGTCATCTGTACTGATTTGCATGATAATGGCTTACGTAGTTCTTTCCTTGATACCGGTACTCATTATGGTAACGATGTGGGTGTGTTGCAGATGTGTGTGTGGTGGGGGATGTGTGTGTGTGTGTGTGTGTGTGTGAGACAAGTGATGACCTTTTTACTGACTGGAGCAGGCTGACTGACTGCTTTTTGAGAAAGCATGGCAACATGTGACATTAATAGAGGGGTTCTGAGAGAACACAGAAAATAATCATGACAGACTGATAAAAATTGGTTGACATGCAACCCACAATATTATTCCTCATACAGCTCGTATGATCCCGATGTGGAAATTGAGATGGGTGGCAGCTTTAAAGGTCCTGATTTGAATGGGATGACGCAGCTGTCAGATGATTTGCAGATGTGTTGTGGAACTGATTATATCAGCATGAGGGAATCTTCAAATGCATGTATAACGTGTACGTTTGTTTATGTGTGAGACAGTTTTCAGAACTTGAGTCAAATCTAGAGGTTGTTGTTAGATAAGTCAGGTTTGAGCAGAGAAATGAACTCCTCCCAAAAATACAAAAATCAGATCAAAAGCAAAAATAAGGGAATTAAAATGGGTGTAGTTGGGTCCTACATGATGTTGTTTCCAATTGAGCTTGTATATAAAATGTGGAATTTAGTGTGTTTTAGTCATATGAATAAAGCAATGTCTGTTGTAATTCATAAGCCAAACTGTTAGAATCAAATATTTTCCAATTACAAAATAAAATCTAATGAGAAGCTTTAAGCTTTAACCTGTACGCATGGAACAAATATACCAACAGAATGCAGAAACTTTCCATCCTCTCAACAACGGAAATATCTCACATTCTCTGTCTTTTTCTTTCGTCTTCAGAGGGAAACAACACGCAGACGGTTTATTGTCTTGGATAGGGCTAGGTTTGAGTCTTATGAATATTTTACAATCAAACTAAGAATATTGGAACGAGCAAGTACCAGGTTGGCATTGAATGCTTGGTGAGATTCTTAGTCCTCTTTACTTATTCTTTGTTCAGATATTTCCTTATTGAAATCATAGTTTTGCTGAACCTATTCCGTCTTGCTGCAAAGATCTTATATGGCTGATTTATGTTAATATCAAAGAACACTGATGCTTTTTAAAGATTGGTTTGTTTGGCATTTTGTCTTTATTGGACAGTTGACAGTCTCCAGAGAGAGCAAACAAGGGTCCCCCAGCTGGAGCTTTGCTCTGTTGCCGTGGAGCTAGATAGATTTGTAAAAAGCTAGTTAATGGACTTTGAGTTAATATTGTTTTCCAAAAAAAAAAATCTAGATGTTTTAGCTGCTGCTGACATCAAACCTACGACCTTGATGTGGCAGTGCCCCAGTTTTGAAAGATTCAAACAAGAGACTGAGAGGCAGTGAGTCTATATAGTCCTATGATTTTTTGCTTCAAGGTTTGCTTGATTTATTAACAACTGAATACAAACCAGTAATCATCCACTCATGTCCAGTCAGCATTCAGCAAATCTGATTGAAAACCAAAAATGTTTGAACCTGCAGCAGTTGTGTGCTAAAATGTGGTTTGACCAGAGTGTGCAGTCCCACTCACTGAATATACCCTGCTTCCAGAACTGAAAGTGCTGTCACTATAACAAAACTCCATATATAGCTCTTTACATTTTCAAAGTTTCATGGCTGGATATTGGCAATGAATGCTGGAGTTCCAAGTCTTTTCAGCTGATCTATAGCATTATTCTGAACCTGCTGGACCTGATTCTGGCAGAGTAAGCTGCTATCACACAGTGGGAGGTCTACCTGCTCACCAAAGTTACACAGAGCAAGAACAGGCATTTGGAATGCAGAGTGGGAACAACAACAACATTCTCCCTATTACAAGTCAGTTAAGTATAAAAATGATTTGCAAGCTGATTTTTCACAGTAAAATAGCTGTATCCAGAAATACTTTAATTAAAATACAAGAATGACAGTTAGTCTAAAGGTTTTTACACTCATTTAAAACTACAACTATGTTACCTGCACAGACCAAGTAATCCTGCTGAAAGACAACTGTAGTCTGCTACAGCTACTTGTAGTCTTGATATAAGACTGGGTAGGATCCTGTTTGGCTGATGCAGTTTTGGTTCAAGTACAAAGATGTTGTTGTTTAATATTGTGAGTCAGAAGCCTGGTGAAGGTCTATGTTCAAAAGGTTGCTTCTTGAATAAGCACAGTCCTGACAGTATGCAGGTGTTCATCATCTTCTGTCCTAAAACAGAAAACTAGCTAGACTGAAATATTCTGGTTCATTAGTTACTGTGTGGGGATGGAATAGATGAGACTACAAACACACAATCACACAGGGAAACACTCACAAACTGAGGTTGGGCCATTGTTAGTGAGCCACAGGAGGTCGTGCAGCAATGATTTATGCACCGCACTGTACCTCTCTGTTTCTCTCTTACAGAAGCAGCCCAGGAGAGCATTATGTTGCCTGGAAACCCTGGAAACTTAACAAGGTCAGTGATAGGAGGGAGGTAAGAGACTGACACCTCAGCCTTCACCAGTCCTCCACTGAGGCTGCTACAGCTGCCTTTCCCTCCTGGGCATAAGTCAGGTGAGTAAACATCCTCATTTACTTGCTCATTAATTCTCAAACATCACTATGCTCAGCTGTAGTGCCTATAATATTTACATCATGTTGTATCCTAGAGTGTTAGGGTTATATGAAATTGTGTTCTTAATTTCTGTAAAATATACCTGGTTTATATTAGATGAAAGCAATGAGCTTTGGCAGGTACAGTGTGGGTTGAGAGGAGCAGACAACAGGGATCAGAAATCAGAGTAAGTGATGGCAGTGGTTGGGATGTGAATGCATCAGGCCTCTCTATTATCAGGTCAAATACATACAGTATAACACAGAGCAGAAAACAAGTGTACATTTAAATATTCTTGGGTTGGGACAAAATGTCTTGTAATAATATGCCACGCGCTGCTCTTGATTAAGCTGCCCACTAACTTCTGAGTTCTAAATATTAAACAGTAATTTAACACTGCGCCCTCCCCAGCTGAACGTTTCAAATGTGTTTCGCTCATGCTCCAGGTTTAAAACAGGTAGGTGTGATTTCCTCTTTGTTTCAAATCAGCACTCAAAACAGTGCCAATTTGAATCACCAATTTGTGTAGCAAATAAGTAAAATACATGCTATTTAGTTTTTTTTTTCAGTTTTAAGAGCATCATAAACAATACAGACTAATACAGCCATACAGTCCAGACCATAAGTATTTTTAACAGTTACTCATTTTTGTTCTTTGTTGTGACATTCAGTTTGAAATAAAATAATGGATACTATACGTTAAAGTCACAGCTTTAATTTGACCTGGTTTACATAAAAAACATGATGTGAACCATTCATTTGTTTGCATTCACTGGTACTTGTGTACATTTTAGTAAACAAGTGCCAGCAAATGGCACTAGTAAATGGCAAGTTGAATATGTTGGAGCTTTCAGAGAAAATTGACTTTCCCAGTTGTGATTATGATTTGATCATCAAGTGGGAAACTGTTAATTGCAGTAATACTGATGTGACATGAATGTGAATCCTACAGTTCCCATATGCAGTTCAGTAGCATTGTTCATTATACCTTCCATTATACCCATGTCTTTCAAACTCCACACCTCCACCTGCAGCCTGGGTTTTGTGCATTGTTAGATCATTCCATATTGAATGTTGACTTGTTAATGTCTCCTGTAGCTGCTGTACACCAGGATGTCGGCTATGCACTGGGAGGCCAGACGGCGTCAGAGTGCTCTGGACCGCAGGATGGCCCGAGACAAACAGCAAGTAAATGAAAAAAAAAAAAAAAATAGTAAAAAAAAAAAAAAAAATCAATTATGAGCCATTAATAAGGAGGTTTTCAGGTTGTGACAGGTGGTGGAATATAACTTTACTCAAATACTGTCCCTATGCACAGTTTTCAGTTACTTGTCCTTTACTTGAACACATTTTATACTAGTGTGCCGTTCTCATTCACCACATATTTGGCTGGGTGATATAGTTATTGATTCAGAGTAAAGAATCATTTTATGTGTGAAACAGACTACACTTCATTTACTGTTTGTGGTGGGTCAGTGATGTAACAACAGTGGAGCTGTTGAAAATACAAGTTAAAAATACAACTTCTACTGTGGATGTAAAAAGATTAAGATATTTAAGATATTTCTTCCCAAGCTGGGTTCATATGGGCTGTTGTGCTACACTTTGTCTGGCTGAACAACAGCAGAGCTGATTGGAAAATGAGCAGGGACATGCAACACCCCAGCATGGGGTCAAACCTGTTTCCTGGCTGAATCTGACAGCTTGTATCCGGTTGCTGATCTCCAGGATACATTCAGAGCCAGACACAAAAATATGTTTCTTAAATACCTGAGTTAAACAGGATTCATTTTCAATAAGTAGAGACTTATTTCACCATAAGGCATCCCTGGGAAAATGTCATTTATTAGACATTCAGCCATTTATAGACCACTGTAACAGGATGCTGGTATTACGAGGTCACCAGAGCTAAAGCTCAGATTTCCTAAGTAGAGTGTTTCCCTCATAGGGATCGTTAGAATGCACAAACGAGAACAAACGTTTTTGAGCACAAGTAACACCATGGAGTAATATTTTTATGAATGGGTTCCCATTTTGTTTGTACTGTGCATGTAACGCACAGTCCTGCCACTGGTGTCCTGGTCCTCCTCTTGGTTAATGCTACTGTGTATCAGCTCTGAATTTAGCAGTAGGCCCATGTGTTGTGTTTACTGCTTGTACAGAGAGATAAATCTTGTCCATGCCCATTGTTGTTTTCCAGTGCTTATCAGGCCACTGCAGCTATCATTACTGCAGCTACTGTATGTGTGAGGGGCACAAACTGAGACTGTGGTTAACCAGCATTTTGTTGCTTATACTTGGTGCAGCAGCTGCTAGCTCCCAGCCATCCATTATCTATATTGCTTATCCGTTAAGGGTTGCGGAGGGGCTGGAGCCTATCCCAGTTGTCACTGGGTGAGAGGTGGGGTACACCCTGTATGGATCGCCAGTCCATCGCAGGGCCAACACATACAGACAAACAACCATTCTCATTCACACCTAAAGGCAATTTAGATCGATTAACCTGACCTGCATGTCTTTGGACTGTGGGAGGAAGCTGGAGTACCCTGAGAGAACCCACACAGGCACAGAGAGAACATGCAAACTCCACACAGAAAAGCTCGAACCCGTCAACATGTACAATTTATTTAAAACAGGTACAGTGAGTTCCTTCCTCAGTATTATCCTCTTCACTTGCATGGTCACCACTTGACTCCTAGTGACAGACAAGTCCACCTCAACTCTGATGTCATGTGTCAGCTCTTCTGCACATGAACTAACACTGAAACAACCCACAGCTGCTCAAGAAACATTTAGTAGTCAAGTATCCAGTTACTTTTAAACCTTTGGAATCTGAGCACTATGTATTAAAAGGGCTATATCTCCCACACAGTTCCTTCTGTACTGATCTAATCGAATTAGAATCAAATTAAAGCGGAGGCTTGACACTTACAGTATTCATTATTTTATTCTAAACTGATGGTACAGAAGCCTGACTGATTTGGTCACACAGAACTTGGTGTATTCTTTTAACTGTGCTCTTTTTTATGCTTCCGCTGTATTTGCAGTATTTATTTCAAGTGTTCCTCTCTCTTTACAGCTGGTGCACGGGGGTCCTGACACCATCTCCAACTCAACTGAATCAAACACTACAAAAGAGCAAACAGGTATCATTATTATCAACACAGACATATTAACAAGAAGGTTCTCAGTGAAAAAAGCAGAGCTGTACTTCAATATGAGCCAAGAGGCTGGTCATCATATACCCTTTTCCTTCTTCTTTGTTTCTTATGGTCTCTGCCCAGTTGGGATGAGGAGGTGATACTAAGTTAAAGTTCCAGGCGCCATCATGGGTTATTGATGGTGTCGCCAAGTCAGTGGCGTAGCTATGGTTTGAGAAGTAAAAGAGACGCAAAAACTCTGAGGTTCTTTTATTTTTTCATCAGTCTATAAGTATTTGTCAAAAATAAAATAAAATAGAGGCTCAGCATTCACTTTGAAATGGGTGTTATTTAGCCTACCCTTATTGAACACATTGTGTGTGTGTGTCTCATGGAATATCTGTTTGACCAACATTTTCTGGCAGCTCCTAACATAATTACATAAATAAATATCAGCCCAGACAGGAGTGATGCCCTAAGTTAAGAAAATAAATAAAATAAATTTTCTTGTCAATCTAAACGTAGGAGCAAAAATGTGTCACTGTGAGCCATTATTAGCAGAGACTTCCTCCTCTGAGACACTTGATAAATACGAGCCCTGATAATAGAGGGAGCCAATTTTCTGCCTGAAGATCACGTCCAAACATGTCTAATGTGCAGCTGTCCACACATGTTTCTGATCCCACTGCTCTAACAACAAGAGAGGACAATGGTGTCATTGTTTGTTCTGTTTCTGCTTCATGAATATCTTTGTGGTCCCTGAAGGTCTTTAACACTTGAGTGGTCCCCTCATTGAAGTCAGAGATGGAACACACACATTGTTAACACAACATTTGGATAAAACAACTCAGTGTAAACACAGAGAGGTCCATGTATGTATGTGATTAGTATAACTCATGCAGACACACATGTGACCTGTGACAGAATAATCTGTTTGAATTATGCAATACAATTCAACAGCATCACAAATTGCAGCCACCAAAATGAATCAACACCTCTCTGTAAGAGTTTCAACAATTACAAACAAACAGTTTCAACAAATTACACTTGTCACAAAGGCAGGATTTATTGCAGGACTGTATTAGACTGCTTTTGATTTTTCAAGGTGTACCTAATAAACTGACAACTAAGTGTAGGCGAGAGAGCAGGAGGACACTGTTGTCCATTTACAGTTGGCTTTGTGGCAGCAAAGCTGAGAGGACGTCTTTCTGTTGTCTCAAAATTTTTTTTCGTTAGTTGATGGTACAGCACAGCTGTAACCTGAACTGATTTTGTCACGATTTTAGCATCCGGACCAGATGTTGACTGTGATGCAGTTTTGTTGGGTGCCAACTGAAAAGAGGATGTCATGTTGTTCATCTCTTTGGACTGCAGCACTGCAGACAGAAGTCTAAAAAAATGGCCCAGACATGCTGATGTAGATGCAAAGCACTGTCACATGAAATGGCATTTTAACATTTTGATTGTGTAATGTACAAGTGAACAATGTGGAGCATTTAGCAGAAGCAGAGACATCTGTTTCTCTGGAGCTGATGGAGACCAAAACAGAGCTAAAAGAATGAAAAGTCTGTATATATTCATTAGGTGGGCACAAACATGACTCCAAATGGACAATGATGTTGTTCTGTGTCTGATGGATGTGACAGTAGAACTATGCTCCATTCGTCATAACAACATCATAAGGTGATAAAATGTGAAATTTGTGTTTTTAGCTTGTTCCACTACCTGTGACTGGCCAAAAGAAGTTAATACAGCTTTAACTCTCTTTTAAAAATATTTCAAACTATAACTAGTTTTACTCTTTATGCTTGCAAGTATTCATTGGAATTGGTTAAAGTCACAGTGTAGAACCAAGCTCTAAACATGGTCAGATCATTTCACCAGATAATGTTTGCATTTTCTCACATCACATGAACAGATCCTTATTTCAGCAATTTTCCTTCTCACTCCGAATCTCCCCTTCATCAGCTCCTCACGGTGCGACCATGTGCACATCATGTTTTTATGCACTCAGTTGTGAGTGTCTTGATAAGGGGAACTATTTTAACCCACCAACATTTCGCCAGGTTTTACTTTGTGTGATATTCAGCCTTTCAAAATCTTTCAAAAATGCTAATCACACACACACACACACACACACACACACACACATGTGCATCTACACCATCCACACACACATGCACAGAAACAGCAGATAGGCCTTCACGGTCCAGAGTGTTCTCATTAGAGGGAGGGCTCCTGAATGATTCATGAGGGGCCACACAGGCTGTTCTACACTGTGTCTCACATATCACTAACCACAGATTTACTGCTTTCCTGGCAGTGGAATCAACCTGGAAAGGATTGATGGGAGCAAAGTGTAAGGATATATTCAGCTAGCAGTTGATGCCTCACTCTGTCTGCGGCTGTCATTGTCCGATGCGGTTTAGTGGTCAGATTCTCGGTTTGACTCCTGGTATGGGAGGGTAATTACTTCAATTTGGTGGATATAAATACATTTTCAGGATGTACCTTGTCCACACCAGCAGTGTTGCATCAGGAGAAAACCAACAGCTTCAGTGTCCACACTGAATGAATTTGGTACGCAGAGACAAGTCAAGTTCATTTTATTATATAGTATAGCACAAAGTCACAAGTCACAGTCACAAATCTGAAGTCTCTTCTGGTTGTTTGGCAACCTCATATTTTCATCAAGACTCAAGGAAGTCACTTCTCTCCACTAAAGATAGTCCAGAACATAAGCTCCCTGTAAAACCACAATGGGTGTATTTCACTATATTTAGACTGGCTTGGCACATCTAGTCTTCATGGCCTTTAAATATGGCTGAAATGTATTGGTGTTCACAGGTTGTTAGATTTGTTCCACACCCCAGGCTTTATGAACGCTGCCTGATGTTGGTTACCACTGTGTTTTTTCAACTGGGATTTAAAGCTGCATTTATTTATTTTTGCTGCTGCTGGAAACCAGCTTCACAAGAGCAGCCTGTGTCCTGGAAAAAAAACTATAGACACTAGTGAGAGTGGTGTTTGTGGAGTCAGAAAACTGAAACAATGAGATAAGAGAGGAAAAAGCCCAGGTGGCGATAATGCTCTGTGAGTTTGTCACTATGACTAACACAGTCATTTGATCCATTGTTAAAGTGAGAGGAGATATTTCAGCTCTGGTTCCAGAACTAAAGGCCTCATTCATTTTCTCATACAGTGTTACATGGATCAGCAAATCATCAGTCAACATGATTATCAGCTGGGTTAGAAAATATCTTGTTCTTTGATTAAAGAAAAAAGTCAAAAGTACAAGCTTGTGTGCATACAGTTTTGGGGGAAAAGGTTCAATACTAAGGTGTATTTCAGCAGGAAAGTGAGTTGCTAACAGTGGCAGAGAGCTAAAGATCACACAGCACAAACTGAGAACTCAATCGGTAACTTAAATCACTTCACTTTTAAATTCTGGGTCAGTTTTGATAGAATCCAGCATGTATGTTTTTTTTTTTTTGTTTTTTTTTAGCAACTGTAACCCTATGGGTGTTGTAGTATTTAGACCGGTCTGCCAGACCAAAATGACAGACTCACCATGATTTTTCATAAATGAGGTTTAAGTGATTAAATCAGGTGGCTATAACATTAACCACTTTACTTTATAGGTCCTGCATTTTCCAGCTAATTTTCAGGAAACTTTCTTCAGAATTTCCTAAACATTTGCTCGTATTTAGCTATAAATGACTATGGTAGTTCCAAGAAAGCCTATGTAATTTGAATAAATGGAGAAAGAATTAACATACTTCAAATTTTTTACCTACCAGCTTGTTATATTTGAGTTGTAGGAGGTAAATGAAGAACATTTCACAAATTCAAGTCAATATCCACCGCTCAATTGTTGATTTGACAGAAAATAAGTTGTTTTATTCCACAGCTCCAGTCTATGGAAATTAAATAGAAGTAAGTTAATAAATGTAACTGCTACGTTGGTGAAATTTTTATAGCAGTTTGAAACTAAAACCACATAATCCCCAGTACAGCTGAAAACACAGTTGAAAATACAGTTGAGAATGCAATTACAATGCAACATGCAATGCTGATTACAAAGCAGATCTATCATGTATGGCAGTTCAAAGAGATGAAGAATCAGAATTGTGTATTTCTGTTTGTCTTTCTAGGAAACATTGATGGATATTGATAGCATGACTGTAGAAGCTAACACTTTCTCTGTTCCCCCAAACTGTGTTGGACTCTCTTGAAATATATAATTTACAGCTAAGCAGCATTTTTTTCTAAGCTAAGGCTACATCCTGTTATTCATGTGTTGCTTTTAGCTGGAAGTCAGTGTCCCCACTGTAAAAATGACCTGAAGACATCTGTCCATCAAAGTGCCAAGATCCCCAACAGGTACTCGGTAGGTTTCAGCACCTCTCTGATGGTGAGGTTTGGATTGCCACATGTCACTTCAACTGTATCTAGCAGGACCACTTATCTTAGGAAAGAACAACTTGTCTGCAAATGCAAAGCACAGTTTTGAGTCTGTTCAGTGGAGTAACAGCTGTTTATCTTCCAGTCTTTGCAGTACACCCAGCAGTGGTGAGGAAAAGGAGGAACAGCAGTGTTCTCTGATAACCTCACTGGATTACTGGACCATGTTTGGACACTCTTAACAGCATATCTCTGTTGGGTTTTGTCAAACTGCATTACTATGCAATAATCACATATCCGTCATTTGTCCATATTTCATATTAAGCTGTGTGGCATTTGTTCAGATCACATTTAGAATGAGTGGAGACAGTGATTGGTGTTTGTCATTCATGGACTGATGAACATGGAAGTGCCGCGTAAAACAGGAGAACAAACTCTCTTTCTTTCAAACTGATGGGTATTCAGCATACATGATGAGGAAAGTAAAACACTGAATCCAACTCCACTGATTGTGTTTTCATTCAGTTATTCACAAAATGTATGACTGGTGTTACTGGCAAGAAAATTAATACAAAACACAATGATGCCACCTACTGATTAAGTAAGGTTACAACATCACATAAAACCACGAACAAGTGATATGAAATCAAAACATGAACAGTGCCCTGAAATAACTTCTGTATAAAACAAAGAAAGAAAGTAGAGTCTGCAGGATGGGAAACCAAGACAATTAGCTACACGAGGCTAAAAGGTTCTGTGGATCTGAGAAGAAATTAGAGTAGGTTTATCTCTACCAACAACACCTTTCACTCATTTGATCCATTGTTAATAAAGAGTGAATTTATTGATTTGTTTTAAAAGCTTGAATTTTAGCATTTCACCGTTATTGTTAAGTGGAGACAGTCATGTGGATTAAATGTTCATTTCCTATGGCATATGGAATGCTTAAAAGCCACCAGGGTGCCACCTACTGCTGCAATGTGAAGGTGGAATAAAACAGAAAAACACAACAAACAAAAAAACAGACAGACTTCATTAATAATTTCTGAACACAGAAAAATGATGACAACAAAATTATGGTAGAGTTGTCAGATAATACAAGTATTACATATACCTAATAATGATAAGTAGTATAACACAAACTGTACAGAATTTTTTCTGCTTGCAAAAAAATTACAAAAAATAGTGGAGTAAAAGGAGATGCAGTTACGCTTACTCACACTTACTGCTCCAACTTCTATACTGCCACATCATTCCTTTTAATATTGGTGAACTCTTCAATCAATAGCCACACAATGTCAAAACATTCTCCTCAGTTTCCGCCACTGTGCAATTCAATCTGTGGAACTGTAATGCTGTCAATAGACATGGCAAGAGTTGTGCTCTTCTGTCCATCCTTTCTTCATTCATTCATTCATTCATTCATTCATTCAGATATAGTGCAGGCTGGAAGAGTCCATTCTTCATTTAGGGTGCTTTAACACCAGTAGTTCAGTTCATTTGCCATTTTTGCCTCTGATTATCTGCATTTTTCATGATTTATTATTAAGCTACAAATTATTCACCATAAATAATGACAAACAGGTAGATGAAGGATGAAGAAGAGGCTTGTACAGGAATATATTGGGGGCTCTACTCAGGGATCACTGTCTTTTGAATGGACTTAATAAACTGACAAATTACACAGCATACAAAAACAACAGATGGTAGTTATAACTTCTTTTGCATACTTTTTGCTTATGCACATGTTACCATGGTTACTAAAATATTTACATTAATATATAAATTGCTTTCACAGATCAGTTATAAGTTTCCTGCTTCCTGAACAGTCCATGAACAGCAGATAGACACTGTGGTTGCTTCATTTGCTTTAAGTCCATGAATGAACCTCAGCTGAGTCCATGCGAACAGAGACTCAGGTGTTTGCTCTGCAGCAGGTTAGGTGTCATAATTCATGAAAAAAAAAAAAAAACATTGCAAGACGAACTATTCCACTACACAAAAAATACGTCCACAGTATATCTGTTCATCCATCAGGGGGGTGGGGGCTGCACATAGTGTGGTATAGTGCTGTTTGCTCCACAGTCTATGTACTCATATGTCTCCAGGGAGAGTTGCTCATAGTGGGCCAGGTAGTAAACTGCCATAGACATCCTGCAGTAGAGGCAACATAAAACATGGAAGAATTATAAAAGTAGATACAGATATAGATAGACTTACAGGAATGTATGTCAGCTACAGTACTTTACATGTCTATGTACGAGGTGCAATCAAGGAGTCCAGAGGAAGCACCTATAACAAGTTGTACCTAATTTCATTTGGGCCACTCCCAGGGAGCCAAATCCAGCGAGTAGCATGGATGGGTTTTGTTGATGCAGCCGAAAAAACTGTGCATTTTCAATACACTGTGAATGGGCATCCTGATGGAGCACCCAACCTCAACATGAAGGTTGGGTCATGCCAGGCCTACTGACGGAAAGCCTTGCCGATTTCAACATGGTGCTGCTTCTGCTTAATGGTAAGATCGCAGATGCACCTCTGCAAAAACATATGTAACACAGGTGTCCCGATGTTGTTTGCACAAAGTAATGCAGAACACTGACTCATGTGAAGTTATCATGTATGTGCATTAACATGTTGCACTCTGTTTGTTCGTAGGACCGGTCTTTCAACTTTTTGATTGCACCTCGTACAGTCTCAGCTGCACCTGGAACATTCAAGTTCAAAATAGTAAAATATACAAGACTTTTCAAACTGTTCCTGGATCTTGCATGAACTAACACAGTTGATCTTTTAGGTATAATGAACTGTTGGCAAACAGAGTGATGTTTTTCTCTCCCATCCTGTTTGAAGTATGTGACTGAGGCACCGTGAGTGACTGTTTAATCCATTCACCAGTCATGTGATCGCTCTCGCTTCTCAGAACAAACTGGGGCAGAAGTCAGCACAGACAGTGTGAATGGTTATTCCTCTGTCCTCTGATATTAGTCTCACAGTGCTGAAAATACTGAAACCATCCTTTCAAAGCCAACCTATCCTGTGATCTAGTATCATGGTTGTAAGCCCTGAGCCCAATTGAGAATGTTAAATATCTTGGCAGCTTATATAGCAAGGCCTCATAAATGAAGACATGGGTACTGATGCCTTCTAGATGTCAGTGATGACCATCCAACATTTTCATATAATTCACAATGGTGAGTGGAATGGAATGATCAGGCTTTTTGCCTTTATTGAATATGAGTGGAGAGAGACAGGAAATAGGGAGAGAAAGCAGGGGAGTGACAAGGGTCTGTCCGGATCAGGAGTCGAGCTGGGACCAGCTGCTCGGGGCACTGAGGCCCTTGTGGTATGCGCCCTATTTGGCTATCAGGTCACCCCCAGCTTTTCTGTTTTTAAAGGAGAAACAAGCTGAATATCACATTTTTGAGCTGTGTGGGACATGATACTTGATTCTGTCAAATAGATCTCCTATGGATATACTTGTATATACTGTGTCGTTTATAACATTCTGTGAATCTACACAGTCAAAATGGAACAAAAAACAACATCATTACTCTGGTACTGAAACAAGTCAAAGGTCAGATGGAGATTTTCAAATACCCAAACCCTGGCCATGAACATAAAGTAGCCAGTTTAGTATGTGAGTTGCTACATTAAGTCAGACTTTACAATGTTTCCTTTGTCTTTTCCAGGGAAATTAGTTTGTTTTTATGCCAAGAGATGTCATTTGTGAAAATATCACATCACAGAGGCCTAAATTGTTTTCAAAAACTTTGTAAGAATTTAAGGTGCAACAGGAGACAGCACTGTAACAGCACTGTACTGTATATAATCATAGATCTAAATTTGCATTTGTTGTGTAATACCAATGCTGTGCCAAACAAAAAACTAATTTCAGTGTTCGGTGTATTTGTTATAAGTTCTTTCTACACTATCCAAGACCTCATCAACCTGTTAGGGTCCTTGGACAATAATTAATTGCTGGGTCCATATCATTCTGAGATTCAGAATAATAGTGTCTTGTCTCACATTTTTTACATGTCAGTAAGTTTGAGAATATTAACACAACCTTATTTTAAAATATTCATCATGAGCACAATTTAAAATGAAAGAAAGTCTTTTTGACATGGGGGCAGGTACAAATTCCTCAAAACATCACTAAAAAAACATGGACCCAAGAGCAGATGACCACTCTCTCCATGAAAATCAAGTCATTAGTCTATCTATTAATCCTGCATTTTGCAATGGAGTGAATGGAGAATGGATTTTCACTGCCTGTGGAGACAGTATGAGAAATCTTGATACTTACACTACTGAACTTGTGATACTTACTGAAGGTGTAGATACAGAATGTGGACAGGCAAGGAAACTTTCTTACAGTAGTTACTGCAAAAACAAACAAAAAATGTAAAACAGTTCATAAATAGACAATATTTATGCAACAACAACCTTAAACAGAAACACAACGTATCACAGGAAGGCAAAGCTAACTTACAGTAACTGCCTGGTTAGGTAACAGGTTCTACCAGTGTGTAGCATACATGCTGCATGTTAATTCAAAACCTCCTCTGATCTTGAGCACACAGCCGAGAAGCTTGAAAACAAGCCTAGATTCCCATTTTCAAAAATCAAACAAATATGTTTTACAACTTAATATATTCCTTTTGTAAATTTACTAAAACAACGTGCTTCTTCAGCTTACACAGAGCCAAGAGCTCCATGTGAATGTCCTGCCTTTGACTAATCATGCACAGACATAATAAATCACATCACAGTGGATTCATTTTTTCCTTTTAAATACAGACTGAAAAACACTGAGATTGAATATTACTTTTACTCTGATAAAAGCTATGCTCAGTGCCAGCTGTCTAACATGTTTATCAGCTTCAACAGAACTAACCTGGAGTAAAAAACTATTGTATTCCTGGGTATGAACATTGTGCTTCGAAATTGCAGCATATTTGTTGTTCAACAAAAACCACATATGAATACATATTATTTTCTTAAGGACACACCCATGTTTTTTTTTTTTTTTAAAGTTAATTCACCAATATTCCACCACCTGTATCCCTTGCTCCTTCATGCCCACAAATATTAATGCAATGCATACACAGGATGCAAGCATGCTAATAAACAATGGGATCAGCATCAGAATCATTTGCTGTTGCTCAAATTTAAGTAAGAGAAGAAGGTAAGAAAAATGCATCCTGTGCTGCTCTTTCCTGTTAAAGGTGTAGTGTGGAGTTTTCTTGTGAACAAACAAGAGTTGATGTTAAGTAAACTTCTCCATAGTGCCATCAGTGCCCATTCATCCTTCTTTTTAACAGCAATACTGTTTTCAGCAGTGTACTTAATATCCACTAACTATTTCTAGTCACTCCCACTTTGCAGTCTTTTTTTTTTTTATCCCTGTTGCTGATTCACTGAAAGAGACTAAAGCCCTCCAGCGGCTCAAATGGCAAATCATTGCATTTCAATGTACAGTATACTTAATTTTGATACACACTGTAACTAAACATGTTACACTAAGTCTTCACAGATAAAGAGACTCTGAATGAAACCTTAAGTGTGTGAGAGATTTTTTCTATCGTCGGTCTATTGAATTTTATTCTTAATGCTGGCAACTCACCACAGTCCAGGGTCTGTCAGCGTGATGGGGATGATGAAGGAGTACTGCCAGGAAAGAAGAGGCAGAAACAAATCATTCTCATTCCCCACTCCTCAAGTATTCACTCTATCTACTAGTTCCATTCATCATTAGCACACTATTGAAGAATTTCTTAATAATATTAACAAATATTTTCCTAATATACAGTTATAGCATGATATGACAAGGTATGCAAAATCATATAGAATAAGCAAACTGACAGCTTCATGAACATTTTCATCCAGTCTCAATTTACAACAAGACAAAATATAGAATATCACCACACCTTTAACCAGCATGCTGCTGTATGTGGCATCATAGATATATGAAATCTGTCTGTCTTGTGCTTCTAATTACTTTTGTGATGATAACGTTTATGACTAAAACATCTCTTAATCATCCCTTCAGTCCATCCAACATGTACCGGCTGTTTGTGTGAGGTTGGGACATCTTACCGTTTCGACGGACAGGTTTGACAAGGTGACGTTCTTAATGGATGCTGTTCCAACCACTGAGTCAAAGTTGAGGGCTTGGACTGTCAGATTATAGGCCTGCACCGCCACAAAGTTGTGGTTGGTGATGTTCAATACATTCTACAAGGAAAAAGAGTTATGACGGAATGAGAGCACAATGTAAAACATAATCAAAAACTATGTCTCATCCTATCAATCCATCCTTCTATAGACTTCTTTATTTTCATCTATCAACCCCTGTGTTTCTCTCCTTCATTTCACCTCTACTCACCGTGATGTTAATTTGGACTTTGTTTTCAGTGAAATAAACAAAGGATGACTGTACAGCCACTGGAGACAGAAGGACAGACCGAGGAAACAGGAAGAACAGCACCAAGGTACTGGCCAGGAGGCACACACCAACAGACACAGCTACATACAGCTTCCTGAGAGAGGAGGGAACATCAAAAACATCATCAGTTCATGTAGTCCAATGAAAGTCGTTATCGTGAGGTTTGAAAAATAACTTAATCAACCTT
>NW_026117521.1:0-15854 GCF_001640805.2 Lates calcarifer
GTTCTTAGTTTGTCTTGTCCTGGTCAGATAGTGCAGTATTAAGCCATTCTGAGCTGAATAAGCCTCAAAACGCTGGGAAAAGCGCTTATTCACACACTAAGATTGTATACAGTGCACAAAAGAGGAAAGGCTCTCCCGACAGGAAATTATGGCTTTCATCATAATGGTTGTTTACTAATATTGTAAAGTAAGAAACTTTCATGTCCAAGTGGCTGAGTTCTTAGTTTGTCTTGTCCTGGTCAGATAGTGCAGTATTAAGCCATTCTGAGCTGAATAAGCCTCAAAACGCTGGAAAAGCGCTTATTCACACACTAAGATTGTATACAGTGCACAAAAGAGGGAAAGGCTCTCCCCGACAGGAAATTATGGCTTTCATCATAATGGTTGTTTACTAATATTGTAAAGTAAGAAACTTTCATGTCCAAGTGGCTGAGTTCTTAGTTTGTCTTGTCCTGGTCAGATAGTGCAGTATTAAGCCATTCTGAGCTGAATAAGCCTCAAAACGCTGGGAAAAGCGCTTATTCACACACTAAGATTGTATACAGTGCACAAAAGAGGGAAAGGCTCTCCCGACAGGAAATTATGGCTTTCATCATAATGGTTGTTTACTAATATTGTAAAGTAAGAAACTTTCATGTCCAAGTGGCTGAGTTCTTAGTTTGTCTTGTCCTGGTCAGATAGTGCAGTATTAAGCCATTCTGAGCTGAATAAGCCTCAAAACGCTGGGAAAAGCGCTTATTCACACACTAAGATTGTATACAGTGCACAAAAGAGGGAAAGGCTCTCCCGACAGGAAATTATGGCTTTCAACCATAATGCTTGTTTATTATAATAGAAATGAAAAAACTTTCATGTCCAAGTGGCTGTGTTCTTAGTTTGTCTTGTCCTGGTCAGATAGTGCAGTATTAAGCCATTCTGAGCTGAATAAGCCTCAAAACGCTGGGAAAAGCGCTTATTCACACACTAAGATTGTATACAGTGCACAAAAGAGGGAAAGGCTCTCCCGACAGGAAATTATGGCTTTCATCATAATGGTTGTTTACTAATATTGTAAAGTAAGAAACTTTCATGTCCAAGTGGCTGAGTTCTTAGTTTGTCTTGTCCTGGTCAGATAGTGCAGTATTAAGCCATTCTGAGCTGAATAAGCCTCAAAACGCTGGGAAAAGCGCTTATTCACACACTAAGATTGTATACAGTGCACAAAAGAGGGAAAGGCTCTCCCGACAGGAAATTATGGCTTTCAACCATAATGCTTGTTTATTATAATAGAAATGAAAAAACTTTCATGTCCAAGTGGCTGTGTTCTTAGTTTGTCTTGTCCTGGTCAGATAGTGCAGTATTAAGCCATTCTGAGCTGAATAAGCCTCAAAACGCTGGGAAAAGCGCTTATTCACACACTAAGATTGTATACAGTGCACAAAAGAGGGAAAGGCTCTCCCGACAGGAAATTATGGCTTTCATCATAATGGTTGTTTACTAATATTGTAAAGTAAGAAACTTTCATGTCCAAGTGGCTGAGTTCTTAGTTTGTCTTGTCCTGGTCAGATAGTGCAGTATTAAGCCATTCTGAGCTGAATAAGCCTCAAAACGCTGGGAAAAGCGCTTATTCACACACTAAGATTGTATACAGTGCACAAAAGAGGGAAAGGCTCTCCCGACAGGAAATTATGGCTTTCAACCATAATGCTTGTTTATTATAATAGAAATGAAAAAACTTTCATGTCCAAGTGGCTGTGTTCTTAGTTTGTCTTGTCCTGGTCAGATAGTGCAGTATTAAGCCATTCTGAGCTGAATAAGCCTCAAAACGCTGGGAAAAGCGCTTATTCACACACTAAGATTGTATACAGTGCACAAAAGAGGGAAAGGCTCTCCCGACAGGAAATTATGGCTTTCATCATAATGGTTGTTTACTAATATTGTAAAGTAAGAAACTTTCATGTCCAAGTGGCTGAGTTCTTAGTTTGTCTTGTCCTGGTCAGATAGTGCAGTATTAAGCCATTCTGAGCTGAATAAGCCTCAAAACGCTGGGAAAAGCGCTTATTCACACACTAAGATTGTATACAGTGCACAAAAGAGGGAAAGGCTCTCCCGACAGGAAATTATGGCTTTCATCATAATGGTTGTTTACTAATATTGTAAAGTAAGAAACTTTCATGTCCAAGTGGCTGAGTTCTTAGTTTGTCTTGTCCTGGTCAGATAGTGCAGTATTAAGCCATTCTGAGCTGAATAAGCCTCAAAACGCTGGGAAAAGCGCTTATTCACACACTAAGATTGTATACAGTGCACAAAAGAGGGAAAGGCTCTCCCGACAGGAAATTATGGCTTTCATCATAATGGTTGTTTACTAATATTGTAAAGTAAGAAACTTTCATGTCCAAGTGGCTGAGTTCTTAGTTTGTCTTGTCCTGGTCAGATAGTGCAGTATTAAGCCATTCTGAGCTGAATAAGCCTCAAAACGCTGGGAAAAGCGCTTATTCACACACTAAGATTGTATACAGTGCACAAAAGAGGGAAAGGCTCTCCCGACAGGAAATTATGGCTTTCATCATAATGGTTGTTTACTAATATTGTAAAGTAAGAAACTTTCATGTCCAAGTGGCTGAGTTCTTAGTTTGTCTTGTCCTGGTCAGATAGTGCAGTATTAAGCCATTCTGAGCTGAATAAGCCTCAAAACGCTGGGAAAAGCGCTTATTCACACACTAAGATTGTATACAGTGCACAAAAGAGGGAAAGGCTCTCCCGACAGGAAATTATGGCTTTCATCATAATGGTTGTTTACTAATATTGTAAAGTAAGAAACTTTCATGTCCAAGTGGCTGAGTTCTTAGTTTGTCTTGTCCTGGTCAGATAGTGCAGTATTAAGCCATTCTGAGCTGAATAAGCCTCAAAACGCTGGGAAAAGCGCTTATTCACACACTAAGATTGTATACAGTGCACAAAAGAGGGAAAGGCTCTCCCGACAGGAAATTATGGCTTTCATCATAATGGTTGTTTACTAATATTGTAAAGTAAGAAACTTTCATGTCCAAGTGGCTGAGTTCTTAGTTTGTCTTGTCCTGGTCAGATAGTGCAGTATTAAGCCATTCTGAGCTGAATAAGCCTCAAAACGCTGGGAAAAGCGCTTATTCACACACTAAGATTGTATACAGTGCACAAAAGAGGGAAAGGCTCTCCCGACAGGAAATTATGGCTTTCATCATAATGGTTGTTTACTAATATTGTAAAGTAAGAAACTTTCATGTCCAAGTGGCTGAGTTCTTAGTTTGTCTTGTCCTGGTCAGATAGTGCAGTATTAAGCCATTCTGAGCTGAATAAGCCTCAAAACGCTGGGAAAAGCGCTTATTCACACACTAAGATTGTATACAGTGCACAAAAGAGGGAAAGGCTCTCCCGACAGGAAATTATGGCTTTCATCATAATGGTTGTTTACTAATATTGTAAAGTAAGAAACTTTCATGTCCAAGTGGCTGAGTTCTTAGTTTGTCTTGTCCTGGTCAGATAGTGCAGTATTAAGCCATTCTGAGCTGAATAAGCCTCAAAACGCTGGGAAAAGCGCTTATTCACACACTAAGATTGTATACAGTGCACAAAAGAGGGAAAGGCTCTCCCGACAGGAAATTATGGCTTTCATCCATAATGGTTGTTTACTAATATTGTAAAGTAAGAAACTTTCATGTCCAAGTGGCTGAGTTCTTAGTTTGTCTTGTCCTGGTCAGATAGTGCAGTATTAAGCCATTCTGAGCTGAATAAGCCTCAAAACGCTGGGAAAAGCGCTTATTCACACACTAAGATTGTATACAGTGCACAAAAGAGGGAAAGGCTCTCCCGACAGGAAATTATGGCTTTCATCATAATGGTTGTTTACTAATATTGTAAAGTAAGAAACTTTCATGTCCAAGTGGCTGAGTTCTTAGTTTGTCTTGTCCTGGTCAGATAGTGCAGTATTAAGCCATTCTGAGCTGAATAAGCCTCAAAACGCTGGGAAAAGCGCTTATTCACACACTAAGATTGTATACAGTGCACAAAAGAGGGAAAGGCTCTCCCGACAGGAAATTATGGCTTTCAATCCATAATGCTTGTTTATTATAATATGTAAAGTAAGAAACTTTCATGTCCAAGTGGCTGAGTTCTTAGTTTGTCTTGTCCTGGTCAGATAGTGCAGTATTAAGCCATTCTGAGCTGAATAAGCCTCAAAACGCTGGGAAAAGCGCTTATTCACACACTAAGATTGTATACAGTGCACAAAAGAGGGAAAGGCTCTCCCGACAGGAAATTATGGCTTTCATCATAATGGTTGTTTACTAATATTGTAAAGTAAGAAACTTTCATGTCCAAGTGGCTGAGTTCTTAGTTTGTCTTGTCCTGGTCAGATAGTGCAGTATTAAGCCATTCTGAGCTGAATAAGCCTCAAAACGCTGGGAAAAGCGCTTATTCACACACTAAGATTGTATACAGTGCACAAAAGAGGGAAAGGCTCTCCCGACAGGAAATTATGGCTTTCATCATAATGGTTGTTTACTAATATTGTAAAGTAAGAAACTTTCATGTCCAAGTGGCTGAGTTCTTAGTTTGTCTTGTCCTGGTCAGATAGTGCAGTATTAAGCCATTCTGAGCTGAATAAGCCTCAAAACGCTGGGAAAAGCGCTTATTCACACACTAAGATTGTATACAGTGCACAAAAGAGGGAAAGGCTCTCCCGACAGGAAATTATGGCTTTCAACCATAATGCTTGTTTTACTAATATGTAAATGTAAAAAACTTTCATGTCCAAGTGGCTGAGTTCTTAGTTTGTCTTGTCCTGGTCAGATAGTGCAGTATTAAGCCATTCTGAGCTGAATAAGCCTCAAAACGCTGGGAAAAGCGCTTATTCACACACTAAGATTGTATACAGTGCACAAAAGAGGGAAAGGCTCTCCCGACAGGAAATTATGGCTTTCATCATAATGGTTGTTTACTAATATTGTAAAGTAAGAAACTTTCATGTCCAAGTGGCTGAGTTCTTAGTTTGTCTTGTCCTGGTCAGATAGTGCAGTATTAAGCCATTCTGAGCTGAATAAGCCTCAAAACGCTGGGAAAAGCGCTTATTCACACACTAAGATTGTATACAGTGCACAAAAGAGGGAAAGGCTCTCCCGACAGGAAATTATGGCTTTCAACCATAATGCTTGTTTATTATAATAGAAATGAAAAAACTTTCATGTCCAAGTGGCTGTGTTCTTAGTTTGTCTTGTCCTGGTCAGATAGTGCAGTATTAAGCCATTCTGAGCTGAATAAGCCTCAAAACGCTGGGAAAAGCGCTTATTCACACACTAAGATTGTATACAGTGCACAAAAGAGGGAAAGGCTCTCCCGACAGGAAATTATGGCTTTCATCATAATGGTTGTTTACTAATATTGTAAAGTAAGAAACTTTCATGTCCAAGTGGCTGAGTTCTTAGTTTGTCTTGTCCTGGTCAGATAGTGCAGTATTAAGCCATTCTGAGCTGAATAAGCCTCAAAACGCTGGGAAAAGCGCTTATTCACACACTAAGATTGTATACAGTGCACAAAAGAGGGAAAGGCTCTCCCGACAGGAAATTATGGCTTTCATCCATAATGCTTGTTTACTTATAATAGTAAATGTAAAAAACTTTCATGTCCAAGTGGCTGAGTTCTTAGTTTGTCTTGTCCTGGTCAGATAGTGCAGTATTAAGCCATTCTGAGCTGAATAAGCCTCAAAACGCTGGGAAAAGCGCTTATTCACACACTAAGATTGTATACAGTGCACAAAAGAGGGAAAGGCTCTCCCGACAGGAAATTATGGCTTTCATCATAATGGTTGTTTACTAATATTGTAAAGTAAGAAACTTTCATGTCCAAGTGGCTGAGTTCTTAGTTTGTCTTGTCCTGGTCAGATAGTGCAGTATTAAGCCATTCTGAGCTGAATAAGCCTCAAAACGCTGGGAAAAGCGCTTATTCACACACTAAGATTGTATACAGTGCACAAAAGAGGGAAAGGCTCTCCCGACAGGAAATTATGGCTTTCAACCATAATGCTTGTTTATTATAATAGAAATGTAAAAAACTTTCATGTCCAAGTGGCTGAGTTCTTAGTTTGTCTTGTCCTGGTCAGATAGTGCAGTATTAAGCCATTCTGAGCTGAATAAGCCTCAAAACGCTGGGAAAAGCGCTTATTCACACACTAAGATTGTATACAGTGCACAAAAGAGGGAAAGGCTCTCCCGACAGGAAATTATGGCTTTCATCATAATGGTTGTTTACTAATATTGTAAAGTAAGAAACTTTCATGTCCAAGTGGCTGAGTTCTTAGTTTGTCTTGTCCTGGTCAGATAGTGCAGTATTAAGCCATTCTGAGCTGAATAAGCCTCAAAACGCTGGGAAAAGCGCTTATTCACACACTAAGATTGTATACAGTGCACAAAAGAGGGAAAGGCTCTCCCGACAGGAAATTATGGCTTTCATCATAATGGTTGTTTACTAATATTGTAAAGTAAGAAACTTTCATGTCCAAGTGGCTGAGTTCTTAGTTTGTCTTGTCCTGGTCAGATAGTGCAGTATTAAGCCATTCTGAGCTGAATAAGCCTCAAAACGCTGGGAAAAGCGCTTATTCACACACTAAGATTGTATACAGTGCACAAAAGAGGGAAAGGCTCTCCCGACAGGAAATTATGGCTTTCATCATAATGGTTGTTTACTAATATTGTAAAGTAAGAAACTTTCATGTCCAAGTGGCTGAGTTCTTAGTTTGTCTTGTCCTGGTCAGATAGTGCAGTATTAAGCCATTCTGAGCTGAATAAGCCTCAAAACGCTGGGAAAAGCGCTTATTCACACACTAAGATTGTATACAGTGCACAAAAGAGGGAAAGGCTCTCCCGACAGGAAATTATGGCTTTCATCATAATGGTTGTTTACTAATATTGTAAAGTAAGAAACTTTCATGTCCAAGTGGCTGAGTTCTTAGTTTGTCTTGTCCTGGTCAGATAGTGCAGTATTAAGCCATTCTGAGCTGAATAAGCCTCAAAACGCTGGGAAAAGCGCTTATTCACACACTAAGATTGTATACAGTGCACAAAAGAGGGAAAGGCTCTCCCGACAGGAAATTATGGCTTTCAACCATAATGCTTGTTTATTATAATAGAAATGTAAAAAACTTTCATGTCCAAGTGGCTGTGTTCTTAGTTTGTCTTGTCCTGGTCAGATAGTGCAGTATTAAGCCATTCTGAGCTGAATAAGCCTCAAAACGCTGGGAAAAGCGCTTATTCACACACTAAGATTGTATACAGTGCACAAAAGAGGGAAAGGCTCTCCCGACAGGAAATTATGGCTTTCATCATAATGGTTGTTTACTAATATTGTAAAGTAAGAAACTTTCATGTCCAAGTGGCTGAGTTCTTAGTTTGTCTTGTCCTGGTCAGATAGTGCAGTATTAAGCCATTCTGAGCTGAATAAGCCTCAAAACGCTGGGAAAAGCGCTTATTCACACACTAAGATTGTATACAGTGCACAAAAGAGGGAAAGGCTCTCCCGACAGGAAATTATGGCTTTCATCATAATGGTTGTTTACTAATATTGTAAAGTAAGAAACTTTCATGTCCAAGTGGCTGAGTTCTTAGTTTGTCTTGTCCTGGTCAGATAGTGCAGTATTAAGCCATTCTGAGCTGAATAAGCCTCAAAACGCTGGGAAAAGCGCTTATTCACACACTAAGATTGTATACAGTGCACAAAAGAGGGAAAGGCTCTCCCGACAGGAAATTATGGCTTTCATCATAATGGTTGTTTACTAATATTGTAAAGTAAGAAACTTTCATGTCCAAGTGGCTGAGTTCTTAGTTTGTCTTGTCCTGGTCAGATAGTGCAGTATTAAGCCATTCTGAGCTGAATAAGCCTCAAAACGCTGGGAAAAGCGCTTATTCACACACTAAGATTGTATACAGTGCACAAAAGAGGGAAAGGCTCTCCCGACAGGAAATTATGGCTTTCATCATAATGGTTGTTTACTAATATTGTAAAGTAAGAAACTTTCATGTCCAAGTGGCTGAGTTCTTAGTTTGTCTTGTCCTGGTCAGATAGTGCAGTATTAAGCCATTCTGAGCTGAATAAGCCTCAAAACGCTGGGAAAAGCGCTTATTCACACACTAAGATTGTATACAGTGCACAAAAGAGGGAAAGGCTCTCCCGACAGGAAATTATGGCTTTCATCCATAATGGTTGTTTACTAATATTGTAAATGTAAGAAACTTTCATGTCCAAGTGGCTGAGTTCTTAGTTTGTCTTGTCCTGGTCAGATAGTGCAGTATTAAGCCATTCTGAGCTGAATAAGCCTCAAAACGCTGGGAAAAGCGCTTATTCACACACTAAGATTGTATACAGTGCACAAAAGAGGGAAAGGCTCTCCCGACAGGAAATTATGGCTTTCATCATAATGGTTGTTTACTAATATTGTAAAGTAAGAAACTTTCATGTCCAAGTGGCTGAGTTCTTAGTTTGTCTTGTCCTGGTCAGATAGTGCAGTATTAAGCCATTCTGAGCTGAATAAGCCTCAAAACGCTGGGAAAAGCGCTTATTCACACACTAAGATTGTATACAGTGCACAAAAGAGGGAAAGGCTCTCCCGACAGGAAATTATGGCTTTCATCATAATGGTTGTTTACTAATATTGTAAAGTAAGAAACTTTCATGTCCAAGTGGCTGAGTTCTTAGTTTGTCTTGTCCTGGTCAGATAGTGCAGTATTAAGCCATTCTGAGCTGAATAAGCCTCAAAACGCTGGGAAAAGCGCTTATTCACACACTAAGATTGTATACAGTGCACAAAAGAGGGAAAGGCTCTCCCGACAGGAAATTATGGCTTTCATCATAATGGTTGTTTACTAATATTGTAAAGTAAGAAACTTTCATGTCCAAGTGGCTGAGTTCTTAGTTTGTCTTGTCCTGGTCAGATAGTGCAGTATTAAGCCATTCTGAGCTGAATAAGCCTCAAAACGCTGGGAAAAGCGCTTATTCACACACTAAGATTGTATACAGTGCACAAAAGAGGGAAAGGCTCTCCCGACAGGAAATTATGGCTTTCAATCATAATGGTTGTTTACTAATATTGTAAAGTAAGAAACTTTCATGTCCAAGTGGCTGAGTTCTTAGTTTGTCTTGTCCTGGTCAGATAGTGCAGTATTAAGCCATTCTGAGCTGAATAAGCCTCAAAACGCTGGGAAAAGCGCTTATTCACACACTAAGATTGTATACAGTGCACAAAAGAGGGAAAGGCTCTCCCGACAGGAAATTATGGCTTTCATCATAATGGTTGTTTACTAATATTGTAAAGTAAGAAACTTTCATGTCCAAGTGGCTGAGTTCTTAGTTTGTCTTGTCCTGGTCAGATAGTGCAGTATTAAGCCATTCTGAGCTGAATAAGCCTCAAAACGCTGGGAAAAGCGCTTATTCACACACTAAGATTGTATACAGTGCACAAAAGAGGGAAAGGCTCTCCCGACAGGAAATTATGGCTTTCAACCATAATGCTTGTTTATTATAATAGAAATGAAAAAACTTTCATGTCCAAGTGGCTGTGTTCTTAGTTTGTCTTGTCCTGGTCAGATAGTGCAGTATTAAGCCATTCTGAGCTGAATAAGCCTCAAAACGCTGGGAAAAGCGCTTATTCACACACTAAGATTGTATACAGTGCACAAAAGAGGGAAAGGCTCTCCCGACAGGAAATTATGGCTTTCATCATAATGGTTGTTTACTAATATTGTAAAGTAAGAAACTTTCATGTCCAAGTGGCTGAGTTCTTAGTTTGTCTTGTCCTGGTCAGATAGTGCAGTATTAAGCCATTCTGAGCTGAATAAGCCTCAAAACGCTGGGAAAAGCGCTTATTCACACACTAAGATTGTATACAGTGCACAAAAGAGGGAAAGGCTCTCCCGACAGGAAATTATGGCTTTCAACCATAATGCTTGTTTATTATAATAGTAAATGTAAAAAACTTTCATGTCCAAGTGGCTGTGTTCTTAGTTTGTCTTGTCCTGGTCAGATAGTGCAGTATTAAGCCATTCTGAGCTGAATAAGCCTCAAAACGCTGGGAAAAGCGCTTATTCACACACTAAGATTGTATACAGTGCACAAAAGAGGGAAAGGCTCTCCCGACAGGAAATTATGGCTTTCATCATAATGGTTGTTTACTAATATTGTAAAGTAAGAAACTTTCATGTCCAAGTGGCTGAGTTCTTAGTTTGTCTTGTCCTGGTCAGATAGTGCAGTATTAAGCCATTCTGAGCTGAATAAGCCTCAAAACGCTGGGAAAAGCGCTTATTCACACACTAAGATTGTATACAGTGCACAAAAGAGGGAAAGGCTCTCCCGACAGGAAATTATGGCTTTCAACCATAATGCTTGTTTATTATAATAGAAATGTAAAAAACTTTCATGTCCAAGTGGCTGTGTTCTTAGTTTGTCTTGTCCTGGTCAGATAGTGCAGTATTAAGCCATTCTGAGCTGAATAAGCCTCAAAACGCTGGGAAAAGCGCTTATTCACACACTAAGATTGTATACAGTGCACAAAAGAGGGAAAGGCTCTCCCGACAGGAAATTATGGCTTTCATCATAATGGTTGTTTACTAATATTGTAAAGTAAGAAACTTTCATGTCCAAGTGGCTGAGTTCTTAGTTTGTCTTGTCCTGGTCAGATAGTGCAGTATTAAGCCATTCTGAGCTGAATAAGCCTCAAAACGCTGGGAAAAGCGCTTATTCACACACTAAGATTGTATACAGTGCACAAAAGAGGGAAAGGCTCTCCCGACAGGAAATTATGGCTTTCATCATAATGGTTGTTTACTAATATTGTAAAGTAAGAAACTTTCATGTCCAAGTGGCTGAGTTCTTAGTTTGTCTTGTCCTGGTCAGATAGTGCAGTATTAAGCCATTCTGAGCTGAATAAGCCTCAAAACGCTGGGAAAAGCGCTTATTCACACACTAAGATTGTATACAGTGCACAAAAGAGGGAAAGGCTCTCCCGACAGGAAATTATGGCTTTCATCATAATGGTTGTTTACTAATATTGTAAAGTAAGAAACTTTCATGTCCAAGTGGCTGAGTTCTTAGTTTGTCTTGTCCTGGTCAGATAGTGCAGTATTAAGCCATTCTGAGCTGAATAAGCCTCAAAACGCTGGGAAAAGCGCTTATTCACACACTAAGATTGTATACAGTGCACAAAAGAGGGAAAGGCTCTCCCGACAGGAAATTATGGCTTTCAACCATAATGCTTGTTTATTATAATAGAAATGTAAAAAACTTTCATGTCCAAGTGGCTGTGTTCTTAGTTTGTCTTGTCCTGGTCAGATAGTGCAGTATTAAGCCATTCTGAGCTGAATAAGCCTCAAAACGCTGGGAAAAGCGCTTATTCACACACTAAGATTGTATACAGTGCACAAAAGAGGGAAAGGCTCTCCCGACAGGAAATTATGGCTTTCATCATAATGGTTGTTTACTAATATTGTAAAGTAAGAAACTTTCATGTCCAAGTGGCTGAGTTCTTAGTTTGTCTTGTCCTGGTCAGATAGTGCAGTATTAAGCCATTCTGAGCTGAATAAGCCTCAAAACGCTGGGAAAAGCGCTTATTCACACACTAAGATTGTATACAGTGCACAAAAGAGGGAAAGGCTCTCCCGACAGGAAATTATGGCTTTCATCATAATGGTTGTTTACTAATATTGTAAAGTAAGAAACTTTCATGTCCAAGTGGCTGAGTTCTTAGTTTGTCTTGTCCTGGTCAGATAGTGCAGTATTAAGCCATTCTGAGCTGAATAAGCCTCAAAACGCTGGGAAAAGCGCTTATTCACACACTAAGATTGTATACAGTGCACAAAAGAGGGAAAGGCTCTCCCGACAGGAAATTATGGCTTTCATCATAATGGTTGTTTACTAATATTGTAAAGTAAGAAACTTTCATGTCCAAGTGGCTGAGTTCTTAGTTTGTCTTGTCCTGGTCAGATAGTGCAGTATTAAGCCATTCTGAGCTGAATAAGCCTCAAAACGCTGGGAAAAGCGCTTATTCACACACTAAGATTGTATACAGTGCACAAAAGAGGGAAAGGCTCTCCCGACAGGAAATTATGGCTTTCAACCATAATGCTTGTTTATTATATAGTAAATGTAAAAACTTTCATGTCCAAGTGGCTGTGTTCTTAGTTTGTCTTGTCCTGGTCAGATAGTGCAGTATTAAGCCATTCTGAGCTGAATAAGCCTCAAAACGCTGGGAAAAGCGCTTATTCACACACTAAGATTGTATACAGTGCACAAAAGAGGGAAAGGCTCTCCCGACAGGAAATTATGGCTTTCATCATAATGGTTGTTTACTAATATTGTAAAGTAAGAAACTTTCATGTCCAAGTGGCTGAGTTCTTAGTTTGTCTTGTCCTGGTCAGATAGTGCAGTATTAAGC
Source organism: Lates calcarifer (assembly GCF_001640805.2). NCBI lineage: Eukaryota > Metazoa > Chordata > Actinopteri > Centropomidae > Lates > Lates calcarifer. The sequence continues at coordinate 12,431 of NW_026117521.1, forward strand.
CATTCTGAGCTGAATAAGCCTCAAAACGCTGGGAAAAGCGCTTATTCACACACTAAGATTGTATACAGTGCACAAAAGAGGGAAAGGCTCTCCCGACAGGAAATTATGGCTTTCAACCATAATGGCTTGTTTATTATAATATGAAATGTAAAAAACTTTCATGTCCAAGTGGCTGTGTTCTTAGTTTGTCTTGTCCTGGTCAGATAGTGCAGTATTAAGCCATTCTGAGCTGAATAAGCCTCAAAACGCTGGGAAAAGCGCTTATTCACACACTAAGATTGTATACAGTGCACAAAAGAGGGAAAGGCTCTCCCGACAGGAAATTATGGCTTTCATCATAATGGTTGTTTACTAATATTGTAAAGTAAGAAACTTTCATGTCCAAGTGGCTGAGTTCTTAGTTTGTCTTGTCCTGGTCAGATAGTGCAGTATTAAGCCATTCTGAGCTGAATAAGCCTCAAAACGCTGGGAAAAGCGCTTATTCACACACTAAGATTGTATACAGTGCACAAAAGAGGGAAAGGCTCTCCCGACAGGAAATTATGGCTTTCAACCATAATGGCTTGTTTATTATAATAGAAATGTAAAAAACTTTCATGTCCAAGTGGCTGTGTTCTTAGTTTGTCTTGTCCTGGTCAGATAGTGCAGTATTAAGCCATTCTGAGCTGAATAAGCCTCAAAACGCTGGGAAAAGCGCTTATTCACACACTAAGATTGTATACAGTGCACAAAAGAGGGAAAGGCTCTCCCGACAGGAAATTATGGCTTTCATCATAATGGTTGTTTACTAATATTGTAAAGTAAGAAACTTTCATGTCCAAGTGGCTGAGTTCTTAGTTTGTCTTGTCCTGGTCAGATAGTGCAGTATTAAGCCATTCTGAGCTGAATAAGCCTCAAAACGCTGGGAAAAGCGCTTATTCACACACTAAGATTGTATACAGTGCACAAAAGAGGGAAAGGCTCTCCCGACAGGAAATTATGGCTTTCAACCATAATGCTTGTTTATTATAATAGAAATGTAAAAAACTTTCATGTCCAAGTGGCTGTGTTCTTAGTTTGTCTTGTCCTGGTCAGATAGTGCAGTATTAAGCCATTCTGAGCTGAATAAGCCTCAAAACGCTGGGAAAAGCGCTTATTCACACACTAAGATTGTATACAGTGCACAAAAGAGGGAAAGGCTCTCCCGACAGGAAATTATGGCTTTCATCATAATGGTTGTTTACTAATATTGTAAAGTAAGAAAACTTTCATGTCCAAGTGGCTGAGTTCTTAGTTTGTCTTGTCCTGGTCAGATAGTGCAATATTAAGCCATTCTGAGCTGAATAAGCCTCAAAACGCTGGGAAAAGCGCTTATTCACACACTAAGATTGTATACAGTGCACAAAAGAGGGAAAGGCTCTCCCGACAGGAAATTATGGCTTTCATCATAATGGTTGTTTACTAATATTGTAAAGTAAGAAACTTTCATGTCCAAGTGGCTGAGTTCTTAGTTTGTCTTGTCCTGGTCAGATAGTGCAGTATTAAGCCATTCTGAGCTGAATAAGCCTCAAAACGCTGGGAAAAGCGCTTATTCACACACTAAGATTGTATACAGTGCACAAAAGAGGGAAAGGCTCTCCCGACAGGAAATTATGGCTTTCAACCATAATGCTTGTTTATTATAATAGAAATGAAAAAACTTTCATGTCCAAGTGGCTGTGTTCTTAGTTTGTCTTGTCCTGGTCAGATAGTGCAGTATTAAGCCATTCTGAGCTGAATAAGCCTCAAAACGCTGGGAAAAGCGCTTATTCACACACTAAGATTGTATACAGTGCACAAAAGAGGGAAAGGCTCTCCCGACAGGAAATTATGGCTTTCATCATAATGGTTGTTTACTAATATTGTAAAGTAAGAAACTTTCATGTCCAAGTGGCTGAGTTCTTAGTTTGTCTTGTCCTGGTCAGATAGTGCAGTATTAAGCCATTCTGAGCTGAATAAGCCTCAAAACGCTGGGAAAAGCGCTTATTCACACACTAAGATTGTATACAGTGCACAAAAGAGGGAAAGGCTCTCCCGACAGGAAATTATGGCTTTCATCATAATGGTTGTTTACTAATATTGTAAAGTAAGAAACTTTCATGTCCAAGTGGCTGAGTTCTTAGTTTGTCTTGTCCTGGTCAGATAGTGCAGTATTAAGCCATTCTGAGCTGAATAAGCCTCAAAACGCTGGGAAAAGCGCTTATTCACACACTAAGATTGTATACAGTGCACAAAAGAGGGAAAGGCTCTCCCGACAGGAAATTATGGCTTTCAACCATAATGGTTGTTTATTATAATAGAAATAAAAAACTTTCATGTCCAAGTGGCTGTGTTCTTAGTTTGTCTTGTCCTGGTCAGATAGTGCAGTATTAAGCCATTCTGAGCTGAATAAGCCTCAAAACGCTGGGAAAAGCGCTTATTCACACACTAAGATTGTATACAGTGCACAAAAGAGGGAAAGGCTCTCCCGACAGGAAATTATGGCTTTCAATCATAATGGTTGTTTACTAATATTGTAAAGTAAGAAACTTTCATGTCCAAGTGGCTGAGTTCTTAGTTTGTCTTGTCCTGGTCAGATAGTGCAGTATTAAGCCATTCTGAGCTGAATAAGCCTCAAAACGCTGGGAAAAGCGCTTATTCACACACTAAGATTGTATACAGTGCACAAAAGAGGGAAAGGCTCTCCCGACAGGAAATTATGGCTTTCATCATAATGGTTGTTTACTAATATTGTAAAGTAAGAAAACTTTCATGTCCAAGTGGCTGATGTTCTTAGTTTGTCTTGTCCTGGTCAGATAGTGCAGTATTAAGCCATTCTGAGCTGAATAAGCCTCAAAACGCTGGGAAAAGCGCTTATTCACACACTAAGATTGTATACAGTGCACAAAAGAGGGAAAGGCTCTCCCGACAGGAAATTATGGCTTTCATCATAATGGTTGTTTACTAATATGTAAAGTAAGAAACTTTCATGTCCAAGTGGCTGAGTTCTTAGTTTGTCTTGTCCTGGTCAGATAGTGCAGTATTAAGCCATTCTGAGCTGAATAAGCCTCAAAACGCTGGGAAAAGCGCTTATTCACACCACTAAGATTGTATACAGTGCACAAAAGAGGGAAAGGCTCTCCCGACAGGAAATTATGGCTTTCATCATAATGGTTGTTTACTAATATTGTAAAGTAAAAACTTTCATGTCCAAGTGGCTGAGTTCTTAGTTTGTCTTGTCCTGGTCAGATAGTGCAATATTAAGCCATTCTGAGCTGAATAAGCCTCAAAACGCTGGAAAAGCGCTTATTCACACACTAAGATTGTATACAGTGCACAAAAGAGGGAAAGGCTCTCCCGACAGGAAATTATGGCTTTCATCATAATGGTTGTTTACTAAATTGTAAAGTAAGAAACTTTCATGTCC
>NW_026117522.1:0-13972 GCF_001640805.2 Lates calcarifer
CATAATGCTTGTTTATTATAATAGAAAGTAAAAAACTTTCATGTCCAAGTGGCTGTGTTCTTAGTTTGTCTTGTCCTGGTCAGATAGTGCAGTATTAAGCCATTCTGAGCTGAATAAGCCTCAAAACGCTGGGAAAAGCGCTTATTCACACACTAAGATTGTATACAGTGCACAAAAGAGGGAAAGGCTCTCCCGACAGGAAATTATGGCTTTCAACATAATGGTTGTTTATTATAATAGAAATTAAAAACTTTCATGTCCAAGTGGCTGTGTTCTTAGTTTGTCTTGTCCTGGTCAGATAGTGCAGTATTAAGCCATTCTGAGCTGAATAAGCCTCAAAACGCTGGGAAAAGCGCTTATTCACACACTAAGATTGTATACAGTGCACAAAAGAGGGAAAGGCTCTCCCGACAGGAAATTATGGCTTTCATCATAATGCTTGTTTATTACATAATAGGAAATGAAAGAAACTTTCATGTCCAAGTGGCCTGTGTTTCTTAGTTTGTCTTGTCCTGGTCAGATAGTGCAGTATTAAGCCATTCTGAGCTGAATAAGCCTCAAAACGCTGGAAAAGCGCTTATTCACACACTAAGATTGTATACAGTGCACAAAAGAGGGAAAGGCTCTCCCGACAGGAAATTATGGCTTTCATCATAATGCTTGTTTATCTAATATTGTAAAGTAAGAAACTTTCATGTCCAAGTGGCTGAGTTCTTAGTTTGTCTTGTCCTGGTCAGATAGTGCAGTATTAAGCCATTCTGAGCTGAATAAGCCTCAAAACGCTGGGAAAAGCGCTTTATTCACACACTAAGATTGTATACAGTGCACAAAAGAGGGAAAGGCTCTCCCGACAGGAAATTATGGCTTTCAACCATAATGCTTGTTTATTAAATAGAAATAAAAAACTTTCATGTCCAAGTGGCTGAGTTCTTAGTTTGTCTTGTCCTGGTCAGATAGTGCAGTATTAAGCCATTCTGAGCTGAATAAGCCTCAAAACGCTGGGAAAAGCGCTTATTCACACACTAAGATTGTATACAGTGCACAAAAGAGGGAAAGGCTCTCCCGACAGGAAATTATGGCTTTCAACCATAATGGTTGTTTACTAATATTGTAAAGTAAGAAACTTTCATGTCCAAGTGGCTGTGTTCTTAGTTTGTCTTGTCCTGGTCAGATAGTGCAGTATTAAGCCATTCTGAGCTGAATAAGCCTCAAAACGCTGGGAAAAGCGCTTATTCACACACTAAGATTGTATACAGTGCACAAAAGAGGGAAAGGCTCTCCCGACAGGAAATTATGGCTTTCATCCATAATGGTTGTTTACTATAATATGTAAAGTAAGAAACTTTCATGTCCAAGTGGCTGTGTTCTTAGTTTGTCTTGTCCTGGTCAGATAGTGCAGTATTAAGCCATTCTGAGCTGAATAAGCCTCAAAACGCTGGGAAAAGCGCTTATTCACACACTAAGATTGTATACAGTGCACAAAAGAGGGAAAGGCTCTCCCGACAGGAAATTATGGCTTTCAACCATAATGCTTGTTTATTATAATAGAAATAAAAAACTTTCATGTCCAAGTGGCTGTGTTCTTAGTTTGTCTTGTCCTGGTCAGATAGTGCAGTATTAAGCCATTCTGAGCTGAATAAGCCTCAAAACGCTGGGAAAAGCGCTTATTCACACACTAAGATTGTATACAGTGCACAAAAGAGGGAAAGGCTCTCCCGACAGGAAATTATGGCTTTCATCATAATGGTTGTTTACTAATATTGTAAAGTAAGAAACTTTCATGTCCAAGTGGCTGAGTTCTTAGTTTGTCTTGTCCTGGTCAGATAGTGCAGTATTAAGCCATTCTGAGCTGAATAAGCCTCAAAACGCTGGGAAAAGCGCTTATTCACACACTAAGATTGTATACAGTGCACAAAAGAGGGAAAGGCTCTCCCGACAGGAAATTATGGCTTTCAATCATAATGGTTGTTTACTAATATTGTAAAGTAAGAAACTTTCATGTCCAAGTGGCTGAGTTCTTAGTTTGTCTTGTCCTGGTCAGATAGTGCAGTATTAAGCCATTCTGAGCTGAATAAGCCTCAAAACGCTGGGAAAAGCGCTTATTCACACACTAAGATTGTATACAGTGCACAAAAGAGGGAAAGGCTCTCCCGACAGGAAATTATGGCTTTCAACCATAATGCTTGTTTATTATAATAGAAATTAAAAAACTTTCATGTCCAAGTGGCTGTGTTCTTAGTTTGTCTTGTCCTGGTCAGATAGTGCAGTATTAAGCCATTCTGAGCTGAATAAGCCTCAAAACGCTGGGAAAAGCGCTTATTCACACACTAAGATTGTATACAGTGCACAAAAGAGGGAAAGGCTCTCCCGACAGGAAATTATGGCTTTCATCATAATGGTTGTTTACTAATATTGTAAAGTAAGAAACTTTCATGTCCAAGTGGCTGAGTTCTTAGTTTGTCTTGTCCTGGTCAGATAGTGCAGTATTAAGCCATTCTGAGCTGAATAAGCCTCAAAACGCTGGGAAAAGCGCTTATTCACACACTAAGATTGTATACAGTGCACAAAAGAGGGAAAGGCTCTCCCGACAGGAAATTATGGCTTTCAACCATAATGCTTGTTTATTATAATAGAAATAAAAACTTTCATGTCCAAGTGGCTGTGTTCTTAGTTTGTCTTGTCCTGGTCAGATAGTGCAGTATTAAGCCATTCTGAGCTGAATAAGCCTCAAAACGCTGGGAAAAGCGCTTATTCACACACTAAGATTGTATACAGTGCACAAAAGAGGGAAAGGCTCTCCCGACAGGAAATTATGGCTTTCATCATAATGGTTGTTTACTAATATTGTAAAGTAAGAAACTTTCATGTCCAAGTGGCTGAGTTCTTAGTTTGTCTTGTCCTGGTCAGATAGTGCAGTATTAAGCCATTCTGAGCTGAATAAGCCTCAAAACGCTGGGAAAAGCGCTTATTCACACACTAAGATTGTATACAGTGCACAAAAGAGGGAAAGGCTCTCCCGACAGGAAATTATGGCTTTCAACCATAATGCTTGTTTATTATAATAGAAATGAAAAAACTTTCATGTCCAAGTGGCTGTGTTCTTAGTTTGTCTTGTCCTGGTCAGATAGTGCAGTATTAAGCCATTCTGAGCTGAATAAGCCTCAAAACGCTGGGAAAAGCGCTTATTCACACACTAAGATTGTATACAGTGCACAAAAGAGGGAAAGGCTCTCCCGACAGGAAATTATGGCTTTCATCATAATGGTTGTTTACTAATATTGTAAAGTAAGAAACTTTCATGTCCAAGTGGCTGAGTTCTTAGTTTGTCTTGTCCTGGTCAGATAGTGCAGTATTAAGCCATTCTGAGCTGAATAAGCCTCAAAACGCTGGGAAAAGCGCTTATTCACACACTAAGATTGTATACAGTGCACAAAAGAGGGAAAGGCTCTCCCGACAGGAAATTATGGCTTTCAACCATAATGGTTGTTTATATAATATGTAAAGTAAGAAACTTTCATGTCCAAGTGGCTGAGTTCTTAGTTTGTCTTGTCCTGGTCAGATAGTGCAGTATTAAGCCATTCTGAGCTGAATAAGCCTCAAAACGCTGGGAAAAGCGCTTATTCACACACTAAGATTGTATACAGTGCACAAAAGAGGGAAAGGCTCTCCCGACAGGAAATTATGGCTTTCAACCATAATGCTTGTTTATTATAATAGAAATGAAAAAACTTTCATGTCCAAGTGGCTGTGTTCTTAGTTTGTCTTGTCCTGGTCAGATAGTGCAGTATTAAGCCATTCTGAGCTGAATAAGCCTCAAAACGCTGGGAAAAGCGCTTATTCACACACTAAGATTGTATACAGTGCACAAAAGAGGGAAAGGCTCTCCCGACAGGAAATTATGGCTTTCATCATAATGGTTGTTTACTAATATTGTAAAGTAAGAAACTTTCATGTCCAAGTGGCTGAGTTCTTAGTTTGTCTTGTCCTGGTCAGATAGTGCAGTATTAAGCCATTCTGAGCTGAATAAGCCTCAAAACGCTGGGAAAAGCGCTTATTCACACACTAAGATTGTATACAGTGCACAAAAGAGGGAAAGGCTCTCCCGACAGGAAATTATGGCTTTCAACCATAATGCTTGTTTATTATAATAGAAATGAAAAAACTTTCATGTCCAAGTGGCTGTGTTCTTAGTTTGTCTTGTCCTGGTCAGATAGTGCAGTATTAAGCCATTCTGAGCTGAATAAGCCTCAAAACGCTGGGAAAAGCGCTTATTCACACACTAAGATTGTATACAGTGCACAAAAGAGGGAAAGGCTCTCCCGACAGGAAATTATGGCTTTCATCATAATGGTTGTTTACTAATATTGTAAAGTAAGAAACTTTCATGTCCAAGTGGCTGAGTTCTTAGTTTGTCTTGTCCTGGTCAGATAGTGCAGTATTAAGCCATTCTGAGCTGAATAAGCCTCAAAACGCTGGGAAAAGCGCTTATTCACACACTAAGATTGTATACAGTGCACAAAAGAGGGAAAGGCTCTCCCGACAGGAAATTATGGCTTTCATCATAATGGTTGTTTACTAATATTGTAAAGTAAGAAACTTTCATGTCCAAGTGGCTGAGTTCTTAGTTTGTCTTGTCCTGGTCAGATAGTGCAGTATTAAGCCATTCTGAGCTGAATAAGCCTCAAAACGCTGGGAAAAGCGCTTATTCACACACTAAGATTGTATACAGTGCACAAAAGAGGGAAAGGCTCTCCCGACAGGAAATTATGGCTTTCAACCATAATGCTTGTTTATTATAATAGAAATGTAAAAAACTTTCATGTCCAAGTGGCTGTGTTCTTAGTTTGTCTTGTCCTGGTCAGATAGTGCAGTATTAAGCCATTCTGAGCTGAATAAGCCTCAAAACGCTGGGAAAAGCGCTTATTCACACACTAAGATTGTATACAGTGCACAAAAGAGGGAAAGGCTCTCCCGACAGGAAATTATGGCTTTCATCATAATGGTTGTTTACTAATATTGTAAAGTAAGAAACTTTCATGTCCAAGTGGCTGAGTTCTTAGTTTGTCTTGTCCTGGTCAGATAGTGCAGTATTAAGCCATTCTGAGCTGAATAAGCCTCAAAACGCTGGGAAAAGCGCTTATTCACACACTAAGATTGTATACAGTGCACAAAAGAGGGAAAGGCTCTCCCGACAGGAAATTATGGCTTTCAACCATAATGCTTGTTTATTATAATAGAAATGTAAAAAACTTTCATGTCCAAGTGGCTGTGTTCTTAGTTTGTCTTGTCCTGGTCAGATAGTGCAGTATTAAGCCATTCTGAGCTGAATAAGCCTCAAAACGCTGGGAAAAGCGCTTATTCACACACTAAGATTGTATACAGTGCACAAAAGAGGGAAAGGCTCTCCCGACAGGAAATTATGGCTTTCATCATAATGGTTGTTTACTAATATTGTAAAGTAAGAAACTTTCATGTCCAAGTGGCTGAGTTCTTAGTTTGTCTTGTCCTGGTCAGATAGTGCAGTATTAAGCCATTCTGAGCTGAATAAGCCTCAAAACGCTGGGAAAAGCGCTTATTCACACACTAAGATTGTATACAGTGCACAAAAGAGGGAAAGGCTCTCCCGACAGGAAATTATGGCTTTCATCATAATGGTTGTTTACTAATATTGTAAAGTAAGAAACTTTCATGTCCAAGTGGCTGAGTTCTTAGTTTGTCTTGTCCTGGTCAGATAGTGCAGTATTAAGCCATTCTGAGCTGAATAAGCCTCAAAACGCTGGGAAAAGCGCTTATTCACACACTAAGATTGTATACAGTGCACAAAAGAGGGAAAGGCTCTCCCGACAGGAAATTATGGCTTTCAACCATAATGCTTGTTTATTATAATAGAAATGAAAAAACTTTCATGTCCAAGTGGCTGTGTTCTTAGTTTGTCTTGTCCTGGTCAGATAGTGCAGTATTAAGCCATTCTGAGCTGAATAAGCCTCAAAACGCTGGGAAAAGCGCTTATTCACACACTAAGATTGTATACAGTGCACAAAAGAGGGAAAGGCTCTCCCGACAGGAAATTATGGCTTTCATCATAATGGTTGTTTACTAATATTGTAAAGTAAGAAACTTTCATGTCCAAGTGGCTGAGTTCTTAGTTTGTCTTGTCCTGGTCAGATAGTGCAGTATTAAGCCATTCTGAGCTGAATAAGCCTCAAAACGCTGGGAAAAGCGCTTATTCACACACTAAGATTGTATACAGTGCACAAAAGAGGGAAAGGCTCTCCCGACAGGAAATTATGGCTTTCAACCATAATGCTTGTTTATTATAATAGAAATAAAAAACTTTCATGTCCAAGTGGCTGTGTTCTTAGTTTGTCTTGTCCTGGTCAGATAGTGCAGTATTAAGCCATTCTGAGCTGAATAAGCCTCAAAACGCTGGGAAAAGCGCTTATTCACACACTAAGATTGTATACAGTGCACAAAAGAGGGAAAGGCTCTCCCGACAGGAAATTATGGCTTTCATCATAATGGTTGTTTACTAATATTGTAAAGTAAGAAACTTTCATGTCCAAGTGGCTGAGTTCTTAGTTTGTCTTGTCCTGGTCAGATAGTGCAGTATTAAGCCATTCTGAGCTGAATAAGCCTCAAAACGCTGGGAAAAGCGCTTATTCACACACTAAGATTGTATACAGTGCACAAAAGAGGGAAAGGCTCTCCCGACAGGAAATTATGGCTTTCAACCATAATGCTTGTTTATTATAATAGAAATGTAAAAAACTTTCATGTCCAAGTGGCTGTGTTCTTAGTTTGTCTTGTCCTGGTCAGATAGTGCAGTATTAAGCCATTCTGAGCTGAATAAGCCTCAAAACGCTGGGAAAAGCGCTTATTCACACACTAAGATTGTATACAGTGCACAAAAGAGGGAAAGGCTCTCCCGACAGGAAATTATGGCTTTCATCATAATGGTTGTTTACTAATATTGTAAAGTAAGAAACTTTCATGTCCAAGTGGCTGAGTTCTTAGTTTGTCTTGTCCTGGTCAGATAGTGCAGTATTAAGCCATTCTGAGCTGAATAAGCCTCAAAACGCTGGGAAAAGCGCTTATTCACACACTAAGATTGTATACAGTGCACAAAAGAGGGAAAGGCTCTCCCGACAGGAAATTATGGCTTTCAACCATAATGCTTGTTTATTATAATATGTAAATGTAAGAAACTTTCATGTCCAAGTGGCTGTGTTCTTAGTTTGTCTTGTCCTGGTCAGATAGTGCAGTATTAAGCCATTCTGAGCTGAATAAGCCTCAAAACGCTGGGAAAAGCGCTTATTCACACACTAAGATTGTATACAGTGCACAAAAGAGGGAAAGGCTCTCCCGACAGGAAATTATGGCTTTCAACCATAATGCTTGTTTATTATAATAGAAATGTAAAAAACTTTCATGTCCAAGTGGCTGTGTTCTTAGTTTGTCTTGTCCTGGTCAGATAGTGCAGTATTAAGCCATTCTGAGCTGAATAAGCCTCAAAACGCTGGGAAAAGCGCTTATTCACACACTAAGATTGTATACAGTGCACAAAAGAGGGAAAGGCTCTCCCGACAGGAAATTATGGCTTTCATCATAATGGTTGTTTACTAATATTGTAAAGTAAGAAACTTTCATGTCCAAGTGGCTGAGTTCTTAGTTTGTCTTGTCCTGGTCAGATAGTGCAGTATTAAGCCATTCTGAGCTGAATAAGCCTCAAAACGCTGGGAAAAGCGCTTATTCACACACTAAGATTGTATACAGTGCACAAAAGAGGGAAAGGCTCTCCCGACAGGAAATTATGGCTTTCATCATAATGCTTGTTTATTATAATATGTAAAGTAAAAAACTTTCATGTCCAAGTGGCTGAGTTCTTAGTTTGTCTTGTCCTGGTCAGATAGTGCAGTATTAAGCCATTCTGAGCTGAATAAGCCTCAAAACGCTGGGAAAAGCGCTTATTCACACACTAAGATTGTATACAGTGCACAAAAGAGGGAAAGGCTCTCCCGACAGGAAATTATGGCTTTCATCATAATGGTTGTTTACTAATATTGTAAAGTAAGAAACTTTCATGTCCAAGTGGCTGAGTTCTTAGTTTGTCTTGTCCTGGTCAGATAGTGCAGTATTAAGCCATTCTGAGCTGAATAAGCCTCAAAACGCTGGGAAAAGCGCTTATTCACACACTAAGATTGTATACAGTGCACAAAAGAGGGAAAGGCTCTCCCGACAGGAAATTATGGCTTTCAACCATAATGCTTGTTTATTATAATAGAAATGAAAAAACTTTCATGTCCAAGTGGCTGTGTTCTTAGTTTGTCTTGTCCTGGTCAGATAGTGCAGTATTAAGCCATTCTGAGCTGAATAAGCCTCAAAACGCTGGGAAAAGCGCTTATTCACACACTAAGATTGTATACAGTGCACAAAAGAGGGAAAGGCTCTCCCGACAGGAAATTATGGCTTTCATCATAATGGTTGTTTACTAATATTGTAAAGTAAGAAACTTTCATGTCCAAGTGGCTGAGTTCTTAGTTTGTCTTGTCCTGGTCAGATAGTGCAGTATTAAGCCATTCTGAGCTGAATAAGCCTCAAAACGCTGGGAAAAGCGCTTATTCACACACTAAGATTGTATACAGTGCACAAAAGAGGGAAAGGCTCTCCCGACAGGAAATTATGGCTTTCAACCATAATGCTTGTTTATTATAATAGTAAATGTAAAAAACTTTCATGTCCAAGTGGCTGTGTTCTTAGTTTGTCTTGTCCTGGTCAGATAGTGCAGTATTAAGCCATTCTGAGCTGAATAAGCCTCAAAACGCTGGGAAAAGCGCTTATTCACACACTAAGATTGTATACAGTGCACAAAAGAGGGAAAGGCTCTCCCGACAGGAAATTATGGCTTTCATCATAATGGTTGTTTACTAATATTGTAAAGTAAGAAACTTTCATGTCCAAGTGGCTGAGTTCTTAGTTTGTCTTGTCCTGGTCAGATAGTGCAGTATTAAGCCATTCTGAGCTGAATAAGCCTCAAAACGCTGGGAAAAGCGCTTATTCACACACTAAGATTGTATACAGTGCACAAAAGAGGGAAAGGCTCTCCCGACAGGAAATTATGGCTTTCAACCATAATGCTTGTTTATTATAATAGAAATGTAAAAAACTTTCATGTCCAAGTGGCTGTGTTCTTAGTTTGTCTTGTCCTGGTCAGATAGTGCAGTATTAAGCCATTCTGAGCTGAATAAGCCTCAAAACGCTGGGAAAAGCGCTTATTCACACACTAAGATTGTATACAGTGCACAAAAGAGGGAAAGGCTCTCCCGACAGGAAATTATGGCTTTCATCATAATGGTTGTTTACTAATATTGTAAAGTAAGAAACTTTCATGTCCAAGTGGCTGAGTTCTTAGTTTGTCTTGTCCTGGTCAGATAGTGCAGTATTAAGCCATTCTGAGCTGAATAAGCCTCAAAACGCTGGGAAAAGCGCTTATTCACACACTAAGATTGTATACAGTGCACAAAAGAGGGAAAGGCTCTCCCGACAGGAAATTATGGCTTTCAACCATAATGGTTGTTTACTAATATTGTAAAGTAAGAAAACTTTCATGTCCAAGTGGCTGTGTTCTTAGTTTGTCTTGTCCTGGTCAGATAGTGCAGTATTAAGCCATTCTGAGCTGAATAAGCCTCAAAACGCTGGGAAAAGCGCTTATTCACACACTAAGATTGTATACAGTGCACAAAAGAGGGAAAGGCTCTCCCGACAGGAAATTATGGCTTTCAACCATAATGCTTGTTTATTATAATAGTAAATGTAAGAAACTTTCATGTCCAAGTGGCTGAGTTCTTAGTTTGTCTTGTCCTGGTCAGATAGTGCAGTATTAAGCCATTCTGAGCTGAATAAGCCTCAAAACGCTGGGAAAAGCGCTTATTCACACACTAAGATTGTATACAGTGCACAAAAGAGGGAAAGGCTCTCCCGACAGGAAATTATGGCTTTCAACCATAATGCTTGTTTATTATAATAGAAATGTAAAAAACTTTCATGTCCAAGTGGCTGTGTTCTTAGTTTGTCTTGTCCTGGTCAGATAGTGCAGTATTAAGCCATTCTGAGCTGAATAAGCCTCAAAACGCTGGGAAAAGCGCTTATTCACACACTAAGATTGTATACAGTGCACAAAAGAGGGAAAGGCTCTCCCGACAGGAAATTATGGCTTTCATCATAATGGTTGTTTACTAATATTGTAAAGTAAGAAACTTTCATGTCCAAGTGGCTGAGTTCTTAGTTTGTCTTGTCCTGGTCAGATAGTGCAGTATTAAGCCATTCTGAGCTGAATAAGCCTCAAAACGCTGGGAAAAGCGCTTATTCACACACTAAGATTGTATACAGTGCACAAAAGAGGGAAAGGCTCTCCCGACAGGAAATTATGGCTTTCAACCATAATGGTTGTTTATTATAATAGAAATAAAAAACTTTCATGTCCAAGTGGCTGTGTTCTTAGTTTGTCTTGTCCTGGTCAGATAGTGCAGTATTAAGCCATTCTGAGCTGAATAAGCCTCAAAACGCTGGGAAAAGCGCTTATTCACACACTAAGATTGTATACAGTGCACAAAAGAGGGAAAGGCTCTCCCGACAGGAAATTATGGCTTTCAACATAATGCTTGTTTATTATAATAGAAATGTAAAAAACTTTCATGTCCAAGTGGCTGTGTTCTTAGTTTGTCTTGTCCTGGTCAGATAGTGCAGTATTAAGCCATTCTGAGCTGAATAAGCCTCAAAACGCTGGGAAAAGCGCTTATTCACACACTAAGATTGTATACAGTGCACAAAAGAGGGAAAGGCTCTCCCGACAGGAAATTATGGCTTTCATCATAATGGTTGTTTACTAATATTGTAAAGTAAGAAACTTTCATGTCCAAGTGGCTGAGTTCTTAGTTTGTCTTGTCCTGGTCAGATAGTGCAGTATTAAGCCATTCTGAGCTGAATAAGCCTCAAAACGCTGGGAAAAGCGCTTATTCACACACTAAGATTGTATACAGTGCACAAAAGAGGGAAAGGCTCTCCCGACAGGAAATTATGGCTTTCAACCATAATGCTTGTTTATTATAATAGAAATAAAAAACTTTCATGTCCAAGTGGCTGTGTTCTTAGTTTGTCTTGTCCTGGTCAGATAGTGCAGTATTAAGCCATTCTGAGCTGAATAAGCCTCAAAACGCTGGGAAAAGCGCTTATTCACACACTAAGATTGTATACAGTGCACAAAAGAGGGAAAGGCTCTCCCGACAGGAAATTATGGCTTTCATCATAATGGTTGTTTACTAATATTGTAAAGTAAGAAACTTTCATGTCCAAGTGGCTGAGTTCTTAGTTTGTCTTGTCCTGGTCAGATAGTGCAGTATTAAGCCATTCTGAGCTGAATAAGCCTCAAAACGCTGGGAAAAGCGCTTATTCACACACTAAGATTGTATACAGTGCACAAAAGAGGGAAAGGCTCTCCCGACAGGAAATTATGGCTTTCAACCATAATGCTTGTTTATTATAATAGAAATAAAAAACTTTCATGTCCAAGTGGCTGTGTTCTTAGTTTGTCTTGTCCTGGTCAGATAGTGCAGTATTAAGCCATTCTGAGCTGAATAAGCCTCAAAACGCTGGGAAAAGCGCTTATTCACACACTAAGATTGTATACAGTGCACAAAAGAGGGAAAGGCTCTCCCGACAGGAAATTATGGCTTTCATCATAATGGTTGTTTACTAATATTGTAAAGTAAGAAACTTTCATGTCCAAGTGGCTGTGTTCTTAGTTTGTCTTGTCCTGGTCAGATAGTGCAGTATTAAGCCATTCTGAGCTGAATAAGCCTCAAAACGCTGGGAAAAGCGCTTATTCACACACTAAGATTGTATACAGTGCACAAAAGAGGGAAAGGCTCTCCCGACAGGAAATTATGGCTTTCAACCATAATGCTTGTTTATTATAATAGAAATGTAAAAAACTTTCATGTCCAAGTGGCTGTGTTCTTAGTTTGTCTTGTCCTGGTCAGATAGTGCAGTATTAAGCCATTCTGAGCTGAATAAGCCTCAAAACGCTGGGAAAAGCGCTTATTCACACACTAAGATTGTATACAGTGCACAAAAGAGGGAAAGGCTCTCCCGACAGGAAATTATGGCTTTCATCATAATGGTTGTTTACTAATATTGTAAAGTAAGAAACTTTCATGTCCAAGTGGCTGAGTTCTTAGTTTGTCTTGTCCTGGTCAGATAGTGCAGTATTAAGCCATTCTGAGCTGAATAAGCCTCAAAACGCTGGGAAAAGCGCTTATTCACACACTAAGATTGTATACAGTGCACAAAAGAGGGAAAGGCTCTCCCGACAGGAAATTATGGCTTTCATCATAATGGTTGTTTACTAATATTGTAAAGTAAGAAAACTTTCATGTCCAAGTGGCTGAGTTCTTAGTTTGTCTTGTCCTGGTCAGATAGTGCAGTATTAAGCCATTCTGAGCTGAATAAGCCTCAAAACGCTGGGAAAAGCGCTTATTCACACACTAAGATTGTATACAGTGCACAAAAGAGGGAAAGGCTCTCCCGACAGGAAATTATGGCTTTCAATCATAATGGTTGTTTACTAATATTGTAAAGTAAGAAACTTTCATGTCCAAGTGGCTGTGTTCTTAGTTTGTCTTGTCCTGGTCAGATAGTGCAGTATTAAGCCATTCTGAGCTGAATAAGCCTCAAAACGCTGGGAAAAGCGCTTATTCACACACTAAGATTGTATACAGTGCACAAAAGAGGGAAAGGCTCTCCCGACAGGAAATTATGGCTTTCATCATAATGGTTGTTTACTAATATTGTAAAGTAAGAAACTTTCATGTCCAAGTGGCTGAGTTCTTAGTTTGTCTTGTCCTGGTCAGATAGTGCAGTATTAAGCCATTCTGAGCTGAATAAGCCTCAAAACGCTGGGAAAAGCGCTTATTCACACACTAAGATTGTATACAGTGCACAAAAGAGGGAAAGGCTCTCCCGACAGGAAATTATGGCTTTCAACCATAATGCTTGTTTATTATAATAGAAATGTAAAAAACTTTCATGTCCAAGTGGCTGTGTTCTTAGTTTGTCTTGTCCTGGTCAGATAGTGCAGTATTAAGCCATTCTGAGCTGAATAAGCCTCAAAACGCTGGGAAAAGCGCTTATTCACACACTAAGATTGTATACAGTGCACAAAAGAGGGAAAGGCTCTCCCGACAGGAAATTATGGCTTTCAACCATAATGGCTTGTTTATCTATAATAGAAATTAAAAAAACTTTCATGTCCAAGTGGCTGTGTTCTTAGTTTGTCTTGTCCTGGTCAGATAGTGCAGTATTAAGCCATTCTGAGCTGAATAAGCCTCAAAACGCTGGGAAAAGCGCTTATTCACACACTAAGATTGTATACAGTGCACAAAAGAGGGAAAGGCTCTCCCGACAGGAAATTATGGCTTTCATCATAATGGTTGTTTACTAATATTGTAAAGTAAGAAACTTTCATGTCCAAGTGGCTGAGTTCTTAGTTTGTCTTGTCCTGGTCAGATAGTGCAGTATTAAGCCATTCTGAGCTGAATAAGCCTCAAAAACGCTGGGAAAAGCGCTTATTCACACACTAAGATTGTATACAGTGCACAAAAGAGGGAAAGGCTCTCCCGACAGGAAATTATGGCTTTCAACCATAATGCTTGTTTATTATAATAGAAATAAAAAACTTTCATGTCCAAGTGGCTGTGTTCTTAGTTTGTCTTGTCCTGGTCAGATAGTGCAGTATTAAGCCATTCTGAGCTGAATAAGCCTCAAAACGCTGGGAAAAGCGCTTATTCACACACTAAGATTGTATACAGTGCACAAAAGAGGGAAAGGCTCTCCCGACAGGAAATTATGGCTTTCATCATAATGGTTGTTTACTAATATTGTAAAGTAAGAAACTTTCATGTCCAAGTGCTGAGTTCTT